>NC_141877.1:33858181-34009696 GCF_056163025.1 Triticum urartu
CGACGCATTGGGTATGACTCCTAGGTCGATAATGAACTCCTTCACCCAGACTGCTTCTTGTGCTGCCTCCGAGGCTGCCATGTACTCCGCTTCACATGTAGATCCCGCCACAACGCTTTGCTTGCAACTGCACCAGCTTACTGCCCCACCATTCAAAATATACACGTATCCGGTTTGTGACTTAGAGTCATCCAGATCTGTGTCGAAGCTAGCATCGACGTAACCCTTTACGACGAGCTCTTCATCACCTCCATAAATGAGAAACATTTCCTTAGTCCTTTTCATGTACTTCAGGATATTCTTGACTGCTGTCCAGTGTTCCATGCCGGGATTACTCTGGTACCTTCCTACCAAACTTACGGCAAGGTTTACATCAGGTCTGGTACACAGCATAGCATACATGATAGACCCTATGGCCGAGGCATAGGGGACGACACTCATCTTTTCTCTATCTTCTGCCGTGGTCGGGCATTGAGCCGTGCTCAATCTCGTACCTTGCAATACAGGCAAGAACCCCTTCTTTGACTGATCCATTTTGAACTTCTTCAATATCTTGTCAAGGTACGTACTCTGTGAAAGACCAATGAGGCGTCTCGATCTATCTCTATAGATCTTGATGCCTAATATATAAGCAGCTTCTCCAAGGTCCTTCATTGAAAAACACTTGTTCAAGTAGGCCTTTATGCTTTCCAAGAATTCTATATCATTTCCCATCAACAGTATGTCATCCACATACAATATGAGAAATGCTACAGAGCTCCCACTCACTTTCTTGTAAATGCAGGCTTCTCCATAAGTCTGCATAAACCCAAACGCTTTGATCATCTCATCAAAACGAATGTTCCAACTCCGAGATGCTTGCACCAGCCCATAAATCGAGCGTTGGAGCTTGCACACCTTGTTAGCATTCTCAGGATCGACAAAACCTTCCGGCTACATCATATACAATTCTTCCTTAAGGAAACCATTAAGGAATGCCGTTTTGACGTCCATTTGCCATATCTCATAATCATAGAATGCGGCAAATGCTAACATGATTCGGACGGACTTCAGCTTCGCTACGGGTGAGAAAGTCTCATCGTAGTCAACCCCTTGAACTTGTCGATAACCCTTAGCGACAAGCCGAGCTTTATAGATGGTCACATTACCATCCGCATCTATCTTCTTCTTAAAGATCAATTTATTTTCTATGGCTTGCCGTTCAATGGGAAAGTCAGTCAAAGTCCATACTTCGTTTTCATACATGGATCCTATCTCAGATTTCATGGCTTCCAGCCATTTGTCGGAATCTGGGCCCGCCATCGCTTCTTCATAGTTCGAAGGTTCACCGTTGTCTAACAACATGATTTCCAAGACAGGGTTGTCGTACCACTCTGGTGCGGAACGTGTCCTCATGAACCTACGAAGTTTAGTAGCAACTTGATTTGAAGTTTCATGATCATCATCATTAACTTCCTCTCTAGTCGGTGCAGGCACCTCAGGAACATTTTCTTGAGCTGCGCCACTTACCGGTTCAAGAGGTAATACTTCATCAAGTTCTACTTTCCTCCCACTTATTTCTTTCAAGAGAAACTCTTTCTCTAGAAAGGACCCATTCTTGGCAACAAAGGTCTTGCCTTTGGATCTGAGGTAGAAGGTATACCCAATAGTTTCTTTGGGGTATCCTATGAAGACGCATTTTTCTGACTTGGGTTCGAGCTTTTCAGGTTGAAGTTTCTTGACATAAGCATCGCATCCCCAAACTTTTAGAAACGACAGCTTAGGTTTCTTCCCAAACCATAATTCATATGGTGTCGTCTCAACGGATTTTGACGGAGCCCTATTTAAAGTGAATGCGGCAGTCTCTAAAGCATAGCCCCAAAATGACAGCGGTAAATCGGTAAGAGACATCATAGATCGCACCATATCTAATAGAGTGCGATTACGACATTCGGACACACCATTACGCTGAGGTGTTCCAGGCGCGTGAGTTGTGAAACTATTCCACATTTTCTTAAGTGTGTGCCAAATTCGTGACTCAAGTATTCTCCCCCATGATCTGATCGCAAGAACTTGATTTTCCTGTCACGTTGATTCTCAACCTCACTCTGAAATTCCTTGAACTTTTCAAAGGTCTCGGACTTGTGTTTCATTAAGTAGACATACCCATATCTACTCAAGTCATCAGTGAGGGTGAGAACATAACGATAGCCACCGTGAGCATCAACACTCATTGGACCGCACACATCAGTATGTATGATTTCCAATAAGTTGTTTTCTCGCTCCATTGTTCCTGAGAACGGAGTCTTGGTCATTTTACCCATGAGGCATGGTTCGCACGTGTCAAATTATTCGTAATCAAGAGACTCTAAAAGTCCATCTGCATGGAGTTTCTTCATGCGTTTGACACCTATGTGACCAAGGCGGCAGTGCCACAAGTATGTGGGACTATCATTATCAACCTTACATCTTTTGGTATTCACACTATGAATATGTGTAGCATTACACTCGAGATTCATTAAGAATAAACCATTCACCATCGGAGCATGACCATAAAACATATCTCTCATATAAATAGAACAACCATTATTCTCGGATTTAAATGAGTAGCCATCTCGAATTAAACGAGATCCTGATACAATGTTCATGCTCAAAGCTGGTACTAAATAACAATTATTGAGGTTTAAAACTAATCCCGTAGGCAAATGTAGAGGTAGCGTGCCGACGGCGATCACATCGACCTTGGAACCATTCCCGACGCGCATTGTCACCTCGTCCTTCGCCAGTCTCCGCTTATTCCGCAGCTCCTGCTTTGAGTTACAAATGTGAGCAACCGCACCGGTATCAAATACCCAGGAGCTACTACGAGTACTGGTAAGGTACACATCAATTACATGTATATCACATATACCTTTCGTGTTGCCGGCCTTCTTGTCCGCTAAGTATTTGGGGCAGTTCCGCTTCTAGTGACCACTTCCCTTGCAATAAAAACACTCAGTCTCGGGCTTGGGTCCATTCTTTGGCTTCTTCCCGGCAGCTTGCTTACCGGGCGCGGCAACTCCCTTGCCGTCCTTCTTGAAGTTCTTCTTACCCTTGCCTTTCTTGAACTTAGTGGTTTTATTCACCATCAACATTTGATGTTCCTTTTTGACTTCTACCTCTGCTGATTTCAGCATTGAATATACCTCAGGAATGGTCGTTTCCATCCCCTGCATATTGAAGTTCATCACAAAGCTCTTGTAGCTCAGTGGAAGCGACTGAAGGATTCTGTCAATGACCGCGCCATCCGGGAGATTAACTCCCAACTGAGTCAAGCGGTTATGCAACCCAGACATTTTGAGTATGTTCTCACTGACAGAACTATTTTCCTCCATCTTACAGCTGAAGAACTTGTCGGAGACTTCATATCTCTCGACCTGGGCATGAGCTTGAAAAACCATTTTCAGCTCTTCGAACATCTCATATGCTCCATGTCTCTCAAAACACTTTTGGAGCCCCGGTTCTAAGCTGTAAAGCATGCCGCACTGAACGAGGGAGTAATCATCAGCACGTGACTGCCAAGCGTTCATAACGTCTTGGTTCTGTGGGACGGGTGCGTCACCTAGCGGTGCGTCACCCAGTCCGTATAGTTGCTGCCATCATCTTTCAGCTTGGTTTTCTCTAGGAACGCGTTGAAGTTGAGGACAACATGGGCCATTTGATCTACAAGACATATTGTAAAGATTTTAGACTAAGTTCATGATAATTAAGTTCATCTAATCAAATTATTCAATGAACTCCCACTCAGATAGACATCCCTCTAGTCATCTAAGTGAAACATGATCTGAGTTAACTAGGCCGTGTCCGATCATCATGTGAGACGGACTAGCCAACATCGGTGAACATCTTCATGTTGATCGTATCTTCTATACGACTCATGCTCGACCTTTCGGTCTTCCGTGTTCCGAGGCCATGTTTGTACATGCTAGGCTCGTCAAGTCAACCTAAGTGTATTGCGTGTGTAAATCTGGCTTACACCCGTTGTATTCGAACGTTAGAATCTATCACACCCGATCATCACGTGGTGCTCCGAAACAACGAACCTTCGCAACGGTGCACAGTTAGGGGGAACACTTTCTTGAAATTATTACGAGGGATCATCTTATTTAAGCTACCGTTGTTCTAAGCAAATAAGATGTAAAACATGATAAACATCACATACAATCAAATAGTGACATGATATGGCCAATATCATTTGCTCCTTTTGATCTCCATCTTCGGCGCTCCATGATCATCGTTGTCACCGGCATGACACCATGATCTCCATCATCGTGTCTTCTTGAAGTTGTCTCTTCATCTATTACTTCTACTACTATGGCTAATGCTTTAGCGATAAAGTAAAGTAATTGCATGACGTTTATGTTGACATGCAGGTCATAAATAAATAAAGACAACTCCTATGGCTCCTGCCGGTTGTCATACTCATCGACATGCAAGTCGTGATTCCTATTACAAGAACATGATCATCTCATACATCACATCCTTTGGCCATATCACATCACAAAACACTTGCTGCAAAAACAAGTTAGACGTCCTCTAATTGTTGTTGCAAGTTTTTACGTGGCTGCTGTAGGTTTCTAGCAAGAACGTTTCTTACCTACGCCAAAACCACAACGTGAATTGCCAATTTCTATTTACCCTTCATAAGGACCCTGTTCATCGAATCTGATCCGCCTAAAGTGGGAGAGACAGACACCCGCCAGCCACCTTATGCAACTAGTGCATGTCAGTCGGTGGAACCAGTCTCACGTAAGCGTACGTGTAAGGTCGGTCCGGGCCGCTTCATCCCACGATGCCGCCGAATCAAGATAAGACTAGTAACGGCAAGCAAATTGACAATATCGACGCCCACAACTACTTTGTGTTCTACTCGTGCATAGTAACTATGCATAGACCTAGCTCATGATGCCATTGTTGGGGAACGTAGCAGAATTTTAAAATTTTCTACGCATCACCAAGATCTATCTATGGATTCGTCTAGCAACGAGGGAGACAGGAGTGCATCTACATACCCTTGTAGATCATGAGCGGAAGCGTTCAAAGAACGGGGTTGATGGAGTCGTACTCGTTGTGATCCAAATCACCGAAGATCCTAGCGCCGAACGAACGGCACCTCCGCGTTCAACACACGTACGGAGCGAGGACGGCTCCCGTGCCTTGATCCAGCAAGGAGGAGGGAGAGGTTGAGGAAGAGGGCTCCAACAGCAGCACGACGGCGTGGTGGTGGTGAAGCTGCAGTACTCCGGCAGGGCTTCGCCAAGCTCTTACGGAGGAGGAGAGGTGTTGGGGAGGGGAGGGGCTGCGCCTTGGATGTTGTATGCAACCCTCCCCTTGCCCCTCTATTTATAGGGGAAGGAGAAAGGGGGCCGGCCCCTCTAGATGAGATCTAGAGGGGGGCGGCGGCCAAGGGGAGGCGGCTTGCCCCCCAAGCAAGGGGGCGCCCCCTTTAGGGTTTCCCCCCAACCCTAGGCGCATGGGCCCAAGGGGGAAATGCGGCCAACCCATGTAGGGCTGGTTCCCCTTTCCTCTACAGCGCATTAGGCCCTCCGAGAGAGGTGGCCCCTCCCGGTGGATCCCCGGAACCCCTCCGGTGGCCCCGGTACAATACCGATATGCCCCCGAACCTTTCTGGTGACCGTATGACAACTTCCTACATATAAATCTTCACCTCCGTACCATTCCGGAACTCCTCGTGACATATGGGATCTCATCCGGGACTCTGAACAACATTCGGTAATCACATACAAGTCTTCCTAACAACCCTAGCGTCACCGAACCTTAAGTGTGTAGACCCTACGGGTTCGGGAGACATGCAAACATGACCGAGATGACTCTCCGGTCAATAACCAACAGCGGGATCTGGATACCCATGTTGGCTCCCACATGCTCCACGATGATCTCATCAGATGAACCACGATGTCGAGGATTCAATCAATCCGTATACAATTCCCTTTGTCAATCGGTACGTTACTTGCCCGAGACTCGATCGTCGGTATCCCAATACCTTGTTCAGTCTCGTTACCGGCAAGTCACTTTACTCGTACCGTAATGCATGATCCCGTGATCAACCACTTGATCACATTGAGCTCATTATGATGATGCATTACCGAGTGGGCCCAGAGATACCTCTCCGTCATACAGAGTGACAAATCCCAGTCTCGATTCGTGCCAACCCAATAGACACTTTCGGAGATACCTGTAATGTACCTTTATAGTCACCCAGTTACGTTGTGACGTTTGGCACACCCAAGGCACTCCTACGGTATCCGGGAGTTGCACAATCTCATGGTCTAAGGAAATGATACTTGACATTCAGAAAAGCTACAGCAAACGAACTACACGATCTTTGAGCTATGCTTAGGATTGGGTCTTGTCCACATCATTCTCCTAATGATGTGATCTCGTTATCAATGACATCCAATGTCCATAGTCAGGAAACCATGACTATCTTTTGATCAACGAGCTAGTCAACTAGAGGCTCACTAGGGACGTGTTGTGGTCTATGTATTCACACATGTATTACGATTTCCAGATAACACAATTATAGCATGAACAATAGACAATTATCATGAACAAAGAAATATAATAATAATCATTTTATTATTGCCTCTAGGGCATATTTCCAACAGTAACATGGACTTGTACATGGAACATCCCAAGCGCAAGCAGAGCTGCAGTGAGCCTGTATAACGAGCTAGCGTAAGTCCCTGCATTTCATTTAATTCATACTGGCATTCGTGTATGATTTGTGTGCAGTGGCTGATCCACGAATTCAAGTTACCAGGGGCGAACATTTAACTTAAAAAATACGAAGGCACTTGCACTCCGGAAATCAACATAACTTGAGAAATGTGAAACTACATGCACTTTGAAAACCAGCTAATGATCCAAAGTAGTTCAGATTATAAACACTAAATGATGCAAGTACCAAAAAACACAAAATGCAACATGGTGTACAAGGACTACAAACATGGTCTGTACCTGCTTGAATTATTCGTTCTCTAGCTGAAAATATCGAAGTGTAATTGCACGTATAACCAGTGCACAAACTGCATATCAATATATCTATCCTGCACAAGTATGCCAATAGTTTCAAACAACAGATTAGAAAAGTATTTATACTATGTTGTCATGATACAGGGACTTTCTGGTAGATGGCCTCGATGTTTCCTCAAGCTATGAAAATGCACTATAATTTGCTTGTCATCAATGCCTGCAAATCTCTGTCTCTCTCAACATAGTAGATCATCATTAGACACTAAATCCTTCAATGAGCTTGCAAAATGCTTGCATTAGATCCCTCATTAGACACTATATGTTCATCACCAGGAGCATGTAAAATGTTTGCATCAAATCCTTCATTAGCAGTCTGTTCATTAGACACTTCAGGCTCAAGAACAACATGAGCTTGTATGTTTGCACCGGAAACTTGATTAGATACATCAGATTCAGTCAGTTCAGTATTGATTGGGGGAGTTATAAAATAAGTAGAAATTGGTTTCATTTTCTCATAGATTCCCTACATACAAGCAGTTTTACAACACCGTCAGGTTTAACTATTGGCCAGAAATTGAAGAGTTGAATTAGATATAATCAGGGATGTGATGTACCTGCTCGTTGCACATGCTACTCTTGCAATTAGCGACTATCCGTTTGCGCAAGCTCGATGCCATGCCCATGCTGCCGCCGCTGCCTCCCACGCAGGCTACACCCAGGGTTGGATCTTCATCTTCTTGTCCTTCCGTTCGCTTGAAGCCCGGCGACCGCCCTCCAACAAGGGCGCGAGGAAGTGCTGTGTCGGTCTGTCCGGCGACGGATAGGTTAGGAGCGAACCAGACTGGAGGCTGGAGCGAATGAATTGGGATTTTTCCTGCTGTCGATCGATATGGGAGGCGCTCGTTTGGGCCACGAGCCTGCTATAGGGTCTGCCTTGCACTTATGTTATTGGCCCATCCAAATTGAAACATTTTTCTTCATTTTTTACATTGCCTGCTTGTGCGTTGGGACGAACAAAACTAGCATGGGCCAACCTGGATGACTCAAACTAGGTGCACACTTTCCAGCCACCTGAGGCGGCTGCCCATACCAGCCCCTATGGTGGCGTCGCCCCTTTTTGCGTGTATGATTGGATAGTGAAAAATATTCCAGTGCCGCTTTTGATTTACCCACAGAATGGTTGAATTGCTTGTTTCTATGAACTGAGTTCGCCAATAATGTGAAGGATGCCAGTCTTTTCATCCTATTGTAGATTGCTTAGATCTCGATATGCCAAAAGTAATCGCATGAAATATATAGTAAAAGCCAGTGTGATGTGTTTGGCTACAACTAGTCTGACTACACGTCCTCATATAACATATCAAGGACGCACCATCTTACTAGATTAACCATTCGACTTACCCATGCAGTGTGGGAAGAAAGAAGTATTGGGACTGCGTATCCAAGCAATTGATGCCATGGACTCCTTCGTACAACCATGTAAGCGAAAAAGAAGTTGCAGTGTGTCTGTACAAAGAACTAGCGTAAGTTCAGTTACCTGCTTCTCGGAATTTTAGTTAGCCACTTATTGCAAAATTGTTCAATTACGTTGCTTGGCTTAATTTAGTTTGCTACTGATTACATAATGGCACAGCCTGTTAATCATATTGTAGACTGCGCCTATCTATGTGTTTGATACTTACTGTTAAGAATTACCTGTTTGCCTTAACTTAAAATATCTACTTGTTTGTTTAACTGCTTTGCTGCTGCAATAGCGGGTTACAATGATGTTAATAACTACTTTTCAGCATCCAATTGAAACTCTTTAATTCCTTGTTTGTTTAACTGGTTTGCTGTTATAACTCCCAGTTGAGATGTTTTGCTAACTTCAACTTTTCTGAATCCAATCGGAACTTTAATGGCAAAACAGGTTAGCCCAAGATCAAAGAGCGAGGTCCCCATGGACGTTGCATCATCCCACAGCAGTGGCACCGGCCCAATCGTGCATTATGAATTGCCAACTGCTGATGCTCGAGGCTAAACTAGTGGTAGAAAGAGATTCTGCTTCTGCACTTAGAGATGAAGTTGACATGTTGAGGAAGCAAACAACACAATCACAAGCAGTACTCAAGACAACCATTAAATATTTGGTGGATTTCAAAACGAAGCAAGCTGAGACTGACCAGATTGTTAAGGTCCTGAAGGAAAAAAGGAAATTAAATTCCTACTTGGTAAATCATAGGTGAAATGTTCTTTCCATAGTTGAATAACCTTTGTGTTGTATGTTCATGTAATCAATCAAACCATTTGTTTTAGAGATCATGTAATAATTGTTTTTTTGTTTTTTTGTTTGTAATTTTATTTGAGAACAAGTCTGTATTAATTGATAAGACTCAGAGACATTTCATTTGGATTGCTGTGCCAGACCTACAAATATGCCAATCGGGCTGAATGTGCATTCAGCAATACTAGTATAGATGGACCATAAGTGGCACGCATCGGAAAGGGCCAAGATGCTGGCTAAAAAAGGATGCTATTGTAGCCAAAAAAAAGTACACCGGCCTGGCTTATGTATGTTAGTTGATATTATTGATCCATATACTCTATAAGTGTTTATATGTCTGTTAGTTCCGTACATTCTTGGTTGATTGACTCGGTATTTGAATCTTGATACATCGCTTGTGTACATATCTAAATGGGAGTACACATTATGCTGCGTGTGACATTTGAGTTGGACATGAAGTGTTCCAAATATTCGAATTCACCTTAAATTGGATTCTAGTTTCTGAATTTGAGTATCGCCATTTGTAAACCATATTCATATATGACAGTGGAATACATCTTTGTCGTCCTTTTCAAGATATATAAAAACACATAGAATGATTTATAAAGATTCATATAGGAATACAAAATGGATTCGAATTTAGTTGCCAGGGTAAACGTGGATGCTTATTGTCCCAAAATTCGAAAGAAACAGCAAAATGTCCACTCCCACATCGGCTGCCCGAAGCCAAGTGTTTGGGAGATGGAAATTACTGTCTACCCATTACACGGACAATCCATCGGCCGATTTCCACTGCTCTAAATAGGGGTAGGTTAGTAAGTTCAATTAGACGTGACACGACCGCCTCTGAGCCCATTCCGACATGGTGGGCGTCAAACATGGGCAGCAAAACTCATTTGATTCAAGCTCGTCCGAAAGACCTCTGTTTCTCCCTCCATTCCCCATTCATACACGGTGGGCGGCAAAACAAACTCTCCTCGTCCGAAATAGATGTAGGCTAATATTTTAAATAGGGGCAGATGTGTAACTTCCATCAGACGTGACACAATCGCCCTACCTATCAGCCCCGTTCATACACCGTGGGCGCCAACCGTGGGCGGCAAAACACCCTCTCCTCGCCCGAAATAGTTATCGGCAAATATTTGGGAGATGCGAGATTACCGTCCTATCCCCAACCGACGAGACGTCCAAATTTGAAACGGGGGATGAGTTCGTAACTTTCCCATATTTCAGAAAGGCGCGTCCCAAAAACATGGTTCCCCATACCTCTCCCTCCATTTTCTCATGCATACACCGTCCGCGCTAGAACACCCCATTCCCACACCAGCCTCCGTCCGCCACCCCATCCATCGCCGCCATCCTCCACCACATCCATCGCCACCGTCCTCCACCATGTCGGAGCGCCTACCAAGACCGCGTCGTCCACTACTAGAGATGGACGTTTCTCATCCACGGCGATGGACCAATAGCCTTGCATCGCGTCCTCTCGCTTCATCGGCGTCGTTGTCCTCTTTGCCGGGGCCGCTCACACGACCTTCTCTTCCACCGCAACAGGACTTATCCCCCAATGCACCCGTCTACCGTCGCAGATCTGCTTCAACGCCACCGACAGCCATCGCACCCCCGATGCCTACACGGCGCCGCAAGAGAGGTGGTACTTCATATCTCCTCAACTTTTTGATCTCAACCAGAAAATAGATCTTAACTTGGTTACTCTGCTTTCTTTTCAGCTCTTAGAATTTAGTTCTTAGTTCGAAGCAAACAATGGATGCTAAATATCATTTCTCCGGTTTGCAGCTTCAAATCTGCCATGGCACAGCCATAATACGGTTTAATTGATCATGCTTAGGGTTTAATTGATCATGTTGGTTCCGTGGTGGTTTCTTTAATAGAAATCAGAGGGGAAACCCTCTTTTGCTAAAAAATATATGCTTAGATTTTCCCCCCTTTATGATCACTATACGATCAGAATACGTGCTTCGTTTCATAATAACACTGCTCCACCCATCAAGCTAAACAAGCTTAGTTGTTCAAATACGAATCTGATATTATTAAAACAAAGTTTTTTAATTGGTCAGCTAAATGTTCCTAAATTAGTTTCGAAAATGCATGTTCACCGCTTGGGTGTGTATCTCTGTGTGTAGTCTGGTCAGCACGGTTGGGGAGGTGAACTTTGCATATGCAGGGGTTTATAGGGATACACTCACCGAGTTGAAACCGCAATGCATTCCATAGATAATCTGACTACTCCCTTCGTTTTTATTTAGTTCGCATATTAGCTTTGGTCAAAGTCAAGCATTGTAAACTTTGACTAAGTTTATAAACAAAAATATTAATATATACAATAACAAATCAATACTATTAGATTCATTATTGAATGTACTAACACATTATATAGATTTGTTATGGCAAATGCTTGTAATTTTTTCTATAAAGTTGGTCAAACTTTGTGAAGTTTGACTTCAGTCAAACCTAATATGCAGACTAAATAAAAATGGAAGGAGTACTTTTTATGTTTTCATGAATCTCATATTCTGAACAGCATCATAATGATTATGAGCTTGCGCGCATGAAAAGAATAAAGCAGAACAATGCCATGGCTGTCAAACTTGGCATTAAGGGACTGAAATCAAGTCTGGATGCAATGCAATGCAAACACTCTCCACCTACAGGTTCATGCTCAGAATATGATCCTAACAGTGATTCTGAGCTAGAGGGAGACCTAAGTCAATGTAGCTCCCTAGTGGAGGAGTCAGAGGAAGATGCCCTATCTTATTCACCCATCAAGGTACTTGCTCTAACTTTCCAAGGTTACATTGCTTGCACATATCTTGCAACTGATGCTTTGCATTGCTTCTACTTTGTTGAACTGCCATTAGCTTAGTTTACGCATCGTGTATGTGAATACGCCCTACCTATCCATTTTCAGTACATATTCCATCTGTCGTCATACCATATTTATCCATTCAAATGCTGTTCTTGTGTATCAGATGTTCAAAAGGAAGAGGGCGATTGCTGATCGTGGAGGAGCACAAGCAAAGTATTTGGAAAAGGTAGTGGCACCTGATAAATCAAATAGCCCATTAGGTGTAGTTGCAATATCACCTGACCCACAAAATATCCCAACTCTAGCAGACTCTAGGCCTACTACACTGGTCATTTCTGATGCCCCAACTCAACAGACCCCAACTGCAACAAACAGTATGATTATGCCAGTTGACATAGCACCAGCTGTACGATGTAAAACCCCCATTCCGGCAAAGAGTACACCAAATCCAGTTGCTAAATCCCTTTTTGAACCAGAGAGAGCCCCAATTGCAGCAAATAGGACCCCTGTTCCATTTCTTCCCAGTTTAGAAGACGAAGCTTATGTTGTTGTCAGGAACTTTGTGCACATCTTTCCTTCATGGAAAGATTATACCGCAGACACAGAACAATTTCCAGTCTTCCTCCGCAACTTACGCGTAAGTAATGTACTAATGTTATTCATGGTCATTACTGCATATGTTTCTGCTGACAGAAGACACAAGATTTCATTCTTTTAAATAGGAGAGGCGCAAACTGGATTGTGATGACGAGCAAGGGTTGGTTGCACTTTTCAAGCACTCTTTGATGAAGTATCGTTCCTACCTGAGGCAAGCGCACTTCGATGGCAAGCCTCTGAATGAAATTTCTGTAAAGTCTTCGGTGCTACATTTATCCGATGGTGACTGGAATAATCTTGTTACACATTGGTCTCGGCTGCAGCGTAAGGTACTGTCTATGATATCACATCACAATTTGAACTACATTTCTGCATTTTCCTTAATGTCTCACTTGTACGAAAATTGTTAGCAAAAGAACATTCGTTCTCAAGGGACCACAGAATCTCGCAACTATACTGCACACTGCATTGCTCTTGTGAGTACCTCTTGCCCTGTATGACCATATTTACTTTCATAACTGTTTGATTATGTAGCATCACTGCACATGTTAGCATCGTAATCGTCCATTTGGTGGACATTATAAGATCCATATGGACTCTTACATAAATTTAGAATCAACCCAATGCTTTTGAAGAGGTTTAGCTCTATAGTCCTCTTGTAAGGACTAAACGTGGTCTATACTGTACTTACATTAACAGCTACTCCCTTCGTCCCATAATATAAGAATGTTTTGTACAGTACACCAGTGTTCAAAATACTCTTGTATTATGGGAAGAGGGATTGGTTCATTTTGTAGCATTCTGCATCTTATCTCCCTCACCCACCATTTACTAAAAAAGATCATATCTATATTTAATCTTACCAACAAGTAGAATACACAGACAAGGCCAGTGCAGAAGTGTAGCCCATTGCTCTTGTCAGTACATTTTGTCATGTAACGCTTGTACTTCCAGGGATTGGTAGTTGATTATGTAGCATCAATCTGCATCTTATCTTCATTATCCTCTACCCCTTCCAGTATTATCATATCTATAATTACTCTCTACAAAATGTAAAGTACAGGCAATGCTTATGAAGAAGACTATGTGCTGAAATTCTTGAGTTATCCTTCCCTTGACATGGAGAAGGGCATTATAAAGCCGGTCTTAACTGTTAATGTAAGTCAGTCCTTCTAAAGCCTTTATCCTCAACTGCTGTTTAATTTGCTCATACTCCCTATCGTTTACTGCTGTTTAGTTTGCTGTTTCTACCAAAATGCATGTTCGTAAGAACCGTAAGTTCTAAGTTTTACTTGTAAAACCAAATTCCTTATTCATACCATGCACATTACTTAATACTCTCTATATGTATGCTTGTTTTTGTGGATCTATAATCCACTGTGTGGTGAAGCAGCCCACGTTTGCACCTTGTCATCTCCTGTTTTATATTACTGATGTGGCTGATGATATGAACAACATGCCATGCACATTATCCAAAATAGATACAATGATTTTCTTTGCCCTTCATCTATGCTTGTTATGTTGACATGGTAATCCAGTAGTGTGGTGAAGCTCCCCGCATTATGAACAATGCCAAATTATGCTATTGATATTTTGAACATACTCTTTATTTTCTAATTTGAAATTGGATAGAATTGACAGAACAATTATCATCTTTGTTTATACACGTGGAAAACCTGTCGTCTCTCTGCTTTGTTTCAGGGTGATATGCCTGATGGCATGCACAAGTCTGCTGAAGGCTGTGAGACAAACCCAACATATATTGCAGCAAAGAAGGCAAAACATCTTGAAGATAGCGAGACAACCCCAAAGTCTTGTCTTGATGCAGTGTTCAAGTTACTTGACACTAACAGTCAGACAAGCTCACAGAATTCATTGTCTGAATCAGTTCGACTTCTTCAGTCCCAAGTTCTAGCAGAAAGGCATTCTGCAACTCAACTTCGACTTGAAGTCCTATCTCTAAGAAAGATTGCGGAGAACACCAATGAGAACCCCATCGCTAAACAGCTACACCTGGAAGCTATGACCGACATGCTAGGCCGGTCTCACAGCCTTGCTCAGCAGCTTGCACAGCAGTTCCCCCGCAAGGCTAACCTTTCTTGAACTGTCTTGGAAGTGGTCTCGGTTCAGTATTATTTTGTTACGCTGCAATGGTGCCCAGTTTTTGTAATCTGCTTCTACGTTGCGCTTTATGATCACTGATGGCGAACTTCGATGCCCAGTGGATGTAATATACCTTAAACCCTTTATTGTATAGTGTAGGTTTATTCTAAGTTACTATGCCGTAATTTCTTTATTGTATAGAGTAGCTTTGTTCTTAATTCATACTAGTTATGCAGCAGCATGAAATGAACCCCGGCCCATGATTGTGCGAATGAAATCACGGGCTTTTAATAGGCCAAAATTGTCTCGGTCCTTGTTTGTCCCAATTAGATATCGGCTGTGAGCAGGCCGGATGCAAACAGGGCCGTAGTTAGGCCCAACTATATGACTGGCTTTTAACAAGCCGAAATTAATATAGGGTCGAAATGTTAAACGGGCCCTTAACAGGCCAAAACTAATATCAGGTCGAATTACTAAGTGGGCCTTTAGCAAGTGGGCCCAAAAGCATAGTGTCCAGTTGACAGGCCGAATCTAATATGGGCCATAATTGAGCCCAAAGCCTCTTAAAGGGCCGGACCTGATCTGGGCCGTAATTTGGCCCAGAACGTGGTAGGCTTTTAACGGGCCGGATCTCATATGGGCCACTATTAGGCCCGGAGCGTGGCAGGCCATTAATGGACCGGATCAAATATGGGCCGGCATTTGGCCCAAAACATGGCAGCCAGTTAATGGGCCGGCCTACTAGGGTCCTCAAAATCTTGTGGGCCTACAGCTAGGTCGGCCCATTAATGTCGGCGAAATCTCGTGGGCCTTTAGCTAGGCCGACCCATTATGACCCGCAAGAATCTTGTGGGCTTTACCTGGGCCGGCCCATTATGGCACACAAAAATCTTGTGGGCCTTTACCTGGGCCGGCCCATTATGGCCCGCAAAATCTTGTGGGCCTTTAGCTGGGCCAGCCCATTACGGTCCGCAAAATCTCGTGGGCCTTTAGCTGGGCCGACCCATTATGGTCCGCAAAATCTTGTGGGCCTTCAGTTGGGCCGGCCCATTTAAACTTGTTGGGCTGTGCCACGTGTCGACATATCATAGGTGCCTATCTGACCCACTGACGAGCTGACACGTGTTTCGTCCGGCCAATAAGAATTTTACACTTGGAAATTTCCCATTGGTAGGGGCTGTTAACGGGTTATCGGATCCAAAACCCGACCCGATAGCTTAACGGCGTTCCGTTACGGTGGATGCCCCGTGTCAGTCACCCTTGACGAAAGCACTTCTGTGACGCGCGATTTATCGTCATGGAAGTGGACAGTTCGTGATGATAATTTTGGTAATGTCATGGAACACTTCTACGAAAGCACAGGTATGACTATCTTGATTCTGTCATAAATTTGTCATGGATGTACATGCATGACAAAAAAGCGACCTACTGTGACAAACACGTATCATCACGGAAGTGTATTTTTTGTAGTGTAATGTGCATGTATGTGGTGATATTTCCATGTTTTCGTCTTATCAGACCGCAGGGACTTCAACCGTGCTGATGGGCAACGGTTCAAGTGCTTCTGTTCGTGGTGTTGGCACGGTCGATCTGAAGTTTACTTCGGGGAAGATCGTGCGGCTGAAGAACGTGCATTATGTCCCCTCCGTCAATAAAAATCTTGTTAGCGGATCTCTTCTGTGTAGAGATGGCTACAAGCTTGTCTTTGAGTCGAATAAATTTGTAATATCCAAGTATGGAACCTTTGTTGGTAAAGGCTATGAGTCAGGAGGCCTGTTTCGTTTATCCTTATCAGACGTTTGCAATAAAGTTGCTAATCATGTTTGCAACAATAGTGAATCAAATGTGTGGCATTCACGTCTTTGTCATGTTAACTTCGGTTGCATGTCGCGACTAGCAAAGTTGAACTTAATCCCTAGTTCCACCACTGTCAAGGGATCTAAGTGTCAAGTGTGTGTGCAAGCTAAACAACCTCGTAAGTCTCACACGACTGCGAAAACGAGAAATCTTGCACCACTAGAGCTCATACATTCAGATCTATGTGAAATGAATGGTGTTTTGACAAAAGGTGGAAAGAAATATTTCATGACATTAATTGACGACTCCACTAGATACTGCTGTGTGTATCTTCTAAAATCTAAGGATGAGGCTTTGAAATTTTTCAAGATCTATAAAGCTAAAGTGGAAAACCAACTTGATCGGAAAATCAAGAGGCTTAGGTCCGACCGTGGTGGAGAGTATTTTTCCAATGAGTTTGATGTTTTTTGTGCGGAACCTAGTATAATCCATGAGAGGACGCCTCCCTACTCACCTCATTCAAATGGGGTGGCCGAAAGAAAGAACCGTACTCTAACTGATTTGGTTAACGCCATGTTAGACACATCGGGTCTCTCCAAGGCATGGTGGGGGGAGGCGATATTGACAGCATGTCATGTCCTGAACCGAGTCCCCACAAAGAACAAAGATATAACTCCATTTGAGGAATGGGAGAAGAAAAGGTTAAAACTCTCTTATCTGCGAACATGGGGTTGTTTGGCGAAAGTCAATGCTCCAATTTCAAAGAAGCGGAAGCTTGGACCAAAGACTGTGGATTGTGTTTTCCTGGGATATGCCTTTCATAGCATTGGCTATAGATTCTTGGTTGTAAAATCTGAGGTACCTGACATGCATGTCGGTACGATCATGGAGTCGAATGATGCGACTTTCTTTGAAGATATCTTTCCCATGAAGGATATGGCTACCTCATCTAATCAGGAGATGCCTAGTTCATCGAATCAGGAACCAGTTACAATTACCAAACCTGCCATTTCGATAGAACACTTTGAAAGTCCTGTGGAGGAGAACAATGAAGTTCCTACTAGGAGCAAGAGACAGAGGATTGCAAAGTCCTTTGGTTATGATTTTCTTGTGTATCTCATAGATGACACTCCTAGTTCTATTTCAGAGGCCTATGCATCTAAAGATGCTGACTACTGGAAGGAAGCGGTTCGTAGCGAGATGGATTCCATCTTAGCGAATGAAACTTGGGAGATAACTGATCGTCCTTATGGGTGCAAACCTATAGGATGCAAATGGGTATTCAAGAAGAAGCTTAGGCTTGATGGTACTATTGAAAAGTACAAGGCTCGGCTCGTGGCAAAGGGTTATACCCAAAATGAAGGTGAAGACTTCTTTGATACTTACTCACCTGTGGCTCGACTGACCACTATTCGAGTTCTACTTTCACTAGCTGCCTCACATGGTCTTCTCGTTCATCAAATGGATGTTAAGACTGCTTTCCTAAATGGAGAGTTGGACGAGGAAATTTATATGGAACAACCAGATGGGTTTGTACTAGATGGTCAGGAAGGAAAAGTTTGCAAGTTGCTGAAGTCTTTGTATGGACTCAAGCAAGCACCCAAACAGTGGCATGAGAAGTTTGAAAGAACTTTAACAGCTGCAGGCTTTGTTGTAAACGAAGCCGACAAATGTGTGTACTATCGCCATGGTGGGGGCGAGGGAGTTATCCTTTGCTTGTATGTTGATGACATACTGATTTTCGGAACAAATCTGACTGTTATTAAGGAGGTCAAGGATTTCCTATCTCGTTGTTTTGAGATGAAGGATTTAGGAGTGGCTGATGTCATTCTAAACATCAAGTTGTTGAGAGACGATGATGGTGGAATTACATTGCTTCAATCTCACTATGTGGAAAAGATCTTGAGTCGCTTTGGCTACAGTGACAGCAAGCCCTCTCCAACACCATATGATGCTAGTGTGTTGCTTCGAAAGAATCGAAGAATTGCTAGAGACCAATTGAGTATTCTCAGATTATTGGCTCACTTATGTATTTAGCCAGTGCTACAAGACCTGACATCTCTTTTGCTGTTAGCAAACTGAGTCGGTTTGTTTCAAAACCAGGAGATGTGCATTGGAAAGCTCTAGAGAGAGTTTTGCGTTATTTGAAAGGCACTGCAAATTATGGAATTCACTACACCAGGCACCCAAAGGTGCTTGAAGGGTATAGTGACTCAAACTGGATCTCAGATGCTGATGAGATAAAGGCCACGAGCGGTTATGTATTCACTCATGGAGGTGGCGTTATTTCTTGGAAGTCTTGCAAGCAGACCATCTTAACGAGGTCAACAATGGAAGCAGACCTCATAGCACTAGATACAGCTACGGTGGAAGTAGATTGGATTCGTCGGCTCTTGAATGACTTGCCGGTTGTTGAGAAACCTGTACCGGGTGTCCTTATGAACTGCGACAATCAAATTGTGATCACGAAAGTGAGCAGCTCAAAGGATAACATGAAGTCATCAAGACACGTTCAGAGAAGGTTAAAGTCTGTCAGGAAAATGAAAAACTCCAGAGTTATTGCATTGAATTATATCCAAACGTCTAAAAATCAAGCAGATTCTTTACTAAGGGTCTATCACGTAATGTGATAGATAATGCATCGAGGGAGATGGGTATGAGACCCACAATATGAGTTGTTCACAGTGGTAACCTATTCTTTGTGATCGGAGATCCCGTGAATTAGATGTGGAAGACAAGCTGTTGGTCAACTGAGAGGAGAGTATCCTTACTATTCACAATACCACTCCATGAAGATGCAATACTCTCCTAATCTGCATGGCAGGTTGATATATATCTTAATGTGTTCTAAGTGGCTCATTAAAGCAGAGATGTTATCCTGCAGAACATCTTTTGAAGAACACACCTATATGAGTCTGATTGTCAAACGTCGCAATCTATGAGAGTAGGGTTCTCTCTAGTAAACTCATGAAAGGTCACGGAGTATGACGTATAAGCTCCACCCGCGGGGAAGACCCACGGTAGCCACGTATCGGTCAAGGCTTTATGTGAAGCTAGATTCGTAGAAAACTTGCAGTTCAAGGCCCAGTCCACTGTTCAAGTTGATTACTAGTGTAGCATAGAGTTCTAGGTGAAAGTTCAACTTAACAGTCTCCACTGCAGTACCGGTATATAAAACAGTGTTCTGGAACCAAAGGCAATTTCTGTGTGCCTCTGGGATCTGGTGGGGGATTGCTGGAATTTTGTCTATTTTGGGCCTAGCCCAATAGCAGTTTCAGAAATTCCTAATAAATCCTAGAGGCCCACTTAGCCCATTTGTGCAAGGCAAGGGATACTACTAAAGTTTAGTCCCACATTGCTAGTTGAGTGGGAGTTGGACCTCCTTATAAGGGAGGTTCTTTCCCCACTTGTATGAGCATGAGAACAAGAGGGATATCCACGCGCGCTCCTCCTCCGCCGCCCGCCTCGCCACGCCACGCCTCGCCTTGCCAGAGAGACACACCAGAACCTCTTCCTCCTCTCGCCACAAGTTCCTGAGCACTGCGCTGCTGCTACGATCTTCCCCATCCCAGCTTGCGGCGTGCACCGCAGGTCGGGACAGTAGGCCTCCGAAACCACACCTTTTTGAGTCCTGTACGGGAGAAGGGTGATAAGGTTTTTGGGGAGCGCTCAGCGCGACTACTGGCTGCTTCATCACGGACGATCCGGTCGCCGACGACTTCTTTCCCGACGTCCACGATCTCCTCGACGACATGGCAGGCGAGGACATCGACCCCAAGTCCAGCACTTCCACTGCTGTTGTCCCGTACGTGTTCTTGCTCTTTCTGTTAGATGTCATGACACAGTTATTTGCTCTACTTTCCGTCCTACATGTGTTAGGTTCTACTTCATATATGCAACTTCATCTAGTGTCTCTTCTAGATGTGTTTAGTTCAAGTTCATATATGCAGATGCTCTTTACCTTCTCTCTGTCCGAACGCATGACTTGTTTTATCTCTACTATATTAGGCATGCTTTATCTAGTATTTCTGTTAATAAAATCATTCAGTAAATTGCTCATATTTCCAACACCAACGACATCTGAATTGTTGCTTTTAGAGCAAAGCTAATTGCTTCAGAGGATGTAGTCTCTTCCTGACAAAGTAAAGAATGGCTTGGGTTTGTTGTTCACATCTAGGATTTAGACATGACTTGTTATCAACATCTACGAATTAGACAAAGTAGTGCAAAGAGAGAAAATTAAGCTCACTCAAGATAATGGCTTGGAAACTTGCGTTGTTGGGAAGCAGATGATGTCTCCCACTTTTATGCCTTGGCGGTGACATGTCATTGATGGTCATCGCCTTCTTTCTTCTTTTCACATGCTTTTCCAGTAGATGACAAGGGACGAGATGAACCATATAGACCTTTGGAGCTCCATCTCCTATTGTTGACAAAGGAATAAATAAGTAGATGAATGAGTTGTAAAAAAACACATAATTGATGATTAGTCTCGTAGTGAAAAGACACAAATGTAACTCAAACTTAATGTTTGATTTGCTATCCAAACAAAAACGAATAAGAATAAAACCAAATGGTTCAGCGGAAATTTTGACCTCACTCGAGATAATACCTCGAAACCATCCTTTTCTTCTTTTGACGGGCCTTTGGAGAAGATGACAAGAGACAAAGTTGAGGTCGTTGAATATACACTACAATGTAACTCAAAATTGAGGTCATTGAAAATGACCGTGCAGCTAACTAAAATTAGCTAGCTAGCTAGCCTTTTGCTGCCATGTACACCGTGCATGTGCATGTATGTGTCTTGAGGTCCACTCACATTTGCTGCCATGTACTACATATGCAAGGAAACTATGCATTGCCAAGATGGTTTCCTCCCCTCCCCTCTCTCTGCATCACATGCGTTGCGCAGGCTTGCATGCAAGCTAGCTGCGTTTGGTTTCCTCCCCTCTCTCTAAATCACATGCGCTTTGCATGCAGCTAGCTGCGTAAGAAGGGCAGCGCGTCCCATCCGATCGACCAGTCATTGTATTAGCTAGTGTTTCCTTTTATCGATCCCTGAAATCTTTATTTCTCTTCTTAATTTCGTCTTTCCTAAAACTAGTTGTAAATCGGTTGCCTTTTACTGCCATATACGCAAGTGGTGTGTGTGTGAGGGGGAGAGAGAGAGAGCGCTTCAATCTACTCGCATTCATGTGCATCAAATCAAAATGAAAGTAAGCATTGCCAAAGTTGGCTCCGCGAGCAACTTCCCCGTAGTTTCCCTTGCTCATCCTCAACAGCCACTTAGCTCATGAGGGGAGCTACCTCAACACAAAAACACACAGACACAGCACATGCCACTCAACAGCCAATTTTAGCACCGCTAGCTTAATGCCAGCACCCATGCCCACTCACTCTCCTATAGCCACGGATTGGATGTACTCACCTTGACATTTCGCATCTGACCATGGGCAGCGTGCCATTGCTGATTTGCCGGGTTCGTGACTGCATGCAGGCCAGCATGTGCACCGACAGCAACAACACTTTTTCTACATATATCTTCAGTCATAAATGTGAGGTTGGGCTCCAAAGCTTACTAAAAGTGTTCAACGTGTATTTTAGAAATATTCTTCGTATATTGAAAATGTTAAACAAATTATAAAAGTGTTCAATTTGTATTCAAAAAAATTTCAGTGTGTATTTATTAAATAAAAGGACGTAAAATACAAAAAGGAATATAAAAATAAGATAGAAAATGACAACAAAGGTGACTGATGGGCGATGGAAAATTAACCGCTCGAAAAGAATCATTTTCCTTTCGCATGTGCATAAAAGAAAAACAAGAAAAAAAGGAATACAAAAAATTTGTCGTTATATAAAAATATTCTTGCAATTTTTAAAAGTATTCACATGTTTAATAGTACACAAATAAATTGTTTCTTGAAAATGAACAGTGGGTATTGTCAAAAAACCGATGAACATTTTTCTAACACATGAAGAATAGTTTCTGTTAGAATAAATTCGAGGCATACCGTAGATCATCCAAGGACCAAGCAATCACATGAGCACGGCACCGAGATTTGTTAACGAGGTTCACCAATATGGCTACATCCCCGGGGCATGACTACGGGCGCTTCTTCCCGTGACACCGTCACAATACCGCACACCGGCCACCTGGGCGCCGGCACACGCTGTCGGCTCCCCCTTGCGCGCCTGTACTATTATGTTGGCATAGGTTATAACGTGTGTCTATCCCCGCTATATATGAGAGACCTAAGATACAAGTGTCCTACTAGGACACGACTCCATATCCTATCTAAACACAATACAACTACAAGTCCAACTGTAACCTACCTCGTACACAATATTCGGCACAACTCTAACAAACTCCACCTTGGCGAATATTCTCCACCACCTTGAATTCGTCAATGCGTCAAACTTCCATATACATTGGACTTGAGTTTATCCCATGAGTACCGCTGCTACTTCAAAGACTCCATGTGACTCCACCTGTAACTTGTAGTCCCTTCTTTTCTTGAGCACAGTCAACACTCGAGCAAAATTAAGTTCCTTATTACTCTTGTTTGTGCTCCCAACTTTCAGAGTATCAGTCAAACGCCATCACACACTGATCACTGACCTGCGTGAAAGTGAACAACTCACATATTGGATGTCACACATAAGAGTTACCTGAACTCAACATCACTGCTCCTTTCTTGACCGCCTGTCTGAAACTTGAAGGAATTTCACCATTGCTTGTAGTCACCCCGAGTCAAATTCGCAGTTGTCTCACCACATGTATGACCACCAGAGCCCTGGCCCGTCTCCATGTCCCATGCATACCGCACGCCTCGCCGCTATTATCGCGTCGAGCCTCCGCTGTCCCGGTCGAGTCTCAAGGGTCGCGAACCCACACCACTCAACCCCCACTGCAGAGTTCCACCGATCATCGCCGACCGATGACGAGTTTCATGCTTCCATCAGACCACTGGGCTCCAGTCCAAATTGCATGTCACTCGCTTTTTCTCCTAGCTGAATAGGCTTCGATTCCCTGAATCCTTACACCGTAGCCCCTCAATCCAGCTCCACCTTCAACATGACTCCATGGTAGATGATCAATCCACCCTCGCGCCCCGTCGACTTCAATCTCTCATGTGCACTGCCTTGAATCAACCCCGCGTCATAGCCTTGTCAAAGCCACACAAGCCCTCGGGGCCTGCGCCACGTGCTTCCACGCCCAGAAGTCAGTCACCATCAGCATCACGCGGCTATGTCGTCATCGCCGATCCCACCACCGTCTTCTGTACCAACCGACTCATGTGGATCCGTCAGACTGTCTAGGCCGACCCAGCCGAACTCGTTCGACTGTATGACACGCTTTAAGGCTCCCAAATCGTCTTCGGCGAATTTCTATCCATCACATGATAATTCCATCTTAGTTGGCTTGGCTTCCCGCAACACCTTCAAGCATCCGTGTTGTACCAACAACTTTTCACCCTTGTCTGCCATAACCCAAAGCTTCCAGTTCTATCGAACTTCTCCATCTCAAACCTAATACCCATTGATGCCAGAGTTCTTTGTACGGCTGACACTGTGAAAAAAAATAACCGGGCAGTTCTTCCCGTGATCCCCAAGTACACGAACGACACCTGCGCATACTACTAGCGATTCAACTAGCTGGTCTTCACGTGACGTAGCTCCTTTGACACTAATTTCAATGCTGGCTGCTGCCTTGCTTTGCCTCAAGCCCTACGCAAGTAGTGCTCCCTGATGGATATTCTATTCTGCCGATTTGATCTGCCTCGCCTCCGTCCGCGTGAACGAGGACTTGGTCCTCTTTTAGTCCAAAACAAATCTCACTTTCTGCTGATTGCATCGAGATAATCGCCAACCCTGCCCAAGCAGCGTACAGTACGCCGCTGCCTCAGGCCTCCGTTTCTGTGAGGGTCGTCGTCACCGGCGCATGGAGCGGTCGCCATGGGGCATAGGTGGCGATGGCGTCGGCGTCAGGTGCAGCGGAGAACGGGCGAGATGATCGCGGTGTTCTGTTTCCTTACATGGAAAATATCGATCTGATTGATACTGTATCGTACGAATACTGCAGTACCTAGTCTGTTGTACGTATCAACTAATTAGGAAATTAGGCTCGCTTTAAGATGTGTGCCATCGATGACGTGTCAAAATCTGAAGAGGGGCCCCAGGAGGGAGACTATGAGGCCCCGTCCCATAGGATTTTCTTACCATGGTACGGTCCAGCAGCCGCTGGAGGCGAGCCAGCGGCGCCCAACACGAGCGCGCGTACGTGCTGTCGCTCGGCTAATACGTGCGGCCGCGGCTGCTGGACCGTACCATCGCCCAACTGCGTCGCCGCGCACGGTCGGTACTGCTGCTGCCTGCAAAATTTTCAATCTCGCCGAGTCCGTCTTCGGATCCAAATTCAACGCACCTCACGCGACCGCGTTGCCACGCTGGCTTTTCCGATCTCGCCCAGCGACTGATTTTTCCACGATATCTCACCTCTAGATCAAACGCTGTGAATACTATTTATGCATGAGTGCCTTTTTTACTACATAGTGAATATCTTTAAAACCTACACTATCAACATTATACAGGATGATGATTTTTGGCAATAACTATGATTTTTTATACACAATTAATATTTTCTAAATGGTTTTGAATATTATTTTTAAAATAATCAATTTTGCAATGATGCATTATAATTTCACTTTCCGTGGTTGCTATTTCACAATTGAGAACCTACATTTCACTTTTCACTGGGTTGTTTCACAAAAAAACATCTACTTCAATTACACATTTTCCAAAAAAAAACGTGTTTCACTTGGTATGCAACCAAACTAAGACTTGACATGGATTACAACTAAAAACACATATATCGACAAAAATAATGCTCTTATGCATATGCTATCATTAATTAATAAAACATAATTTTCTATTTTAATCGTAATGCAAATATTTGTTGTGCATCACAGAGGAGGAATGGCAACAAATGCGTAAAGAGATACCTGCAACTAGATATATCTTTTATTATGTATAAATTGGAAACACCTTAAATACACTTCAAAAATCATCACATCTCTATGTTTTTGCACAGCATCACTTATCATGTTGTTTTTCATGTGGCATCATGCAAGATTTGAAGAGATTTACCGATGTCTCGAGAGTGTGTATGAGAGGTAAAAAAATTCTTCCGCCACAACGCACGGATATGTTTGCTAGTAATAATAAAGGGGCTACTATTGCTTCTTGCGGTACATCACGAAAATTGCTCTTCAAATTGCAAAATATTATCCACCAATGCCACCTATAAGTGATAGAAAAATGCCTAGATGGGTTGTGTCTCCGGACCAGATTGAAAGCACGTGTGCCCGGCTCGTGTCCGGCCTGGCACGTCGTGCGGCTAAATGGGCCATGCCTGGCCCGTAGCACGCCTCAGGTCATGCCTGGGCCTCGAGGTGCAGCCCATGTAGCTGCCACAACATGACCCGTTTATTTCTTTTTGATATTTATAGCCAAAAATCGGCACAAAAACAAAAATAAGCCAAAATATAGCCCAACCGACCCAAAAAACACGTGGCCCAATAGGACTAAACGTGCCGCAGCCTCGCATGCCATCGTGTTTAACACATGTGTCATGCTTGGGCCTAAGGGCGAGTCACGCATGCCAACACGACACAAACCACTTATAAATGTGCCTAGGTGGGTCGTGTCATGCCTGCCACGCAAAGGTGGCCAAATGGATCGGTCCTGGCATGCCGACCTGATAGCCCGCGTGCCCGGCCCATGGTGAGCTTGAACCGACACGTTTATAATTGGGCCAGGCCGGCATGTGGCCCTCCTAGGGCCATGCTCGGGCACGAGTGTGGGCAATGGCATGACTTGTTTATTTTTGCTCAGATTTTTTCTATATTAGCCTCCAAAACAGCTCAAAAAGGTCAAAAAATAACACAAATTTAGGCGGGATGGTGGGCTGGCACATTTCCTTGTTCTGTGGTGCCTTGGCCAAGGAGCACATCACGATTGCCCCCTATGTCTCCCTTTAAGCGAGCGCAGGGGGGGGGGGGGGCAGATGGGCCGACCCAGGCGTGCGGGGGGGCAATGGCCTGTTTTTTTTTGTTTCTGTTCTCATTTTTGCTTTATTTTTGTACTTTTATTTATACTTTAAAATATTTAACGTACACACACACAACACTCTTTAAAAAACATTTGAAAAATGTTGAATAACTATTAAAAAATGTTGAACGAGTATTTGAAAAATGCTGAACATGTATTCTAAAAATATTGAATAATTATTAAAAGGGTTAAAAATATTTATAAAATGTTGAATAAGTGTTCGGACAATGTTGAATATGCATACAAAAAATATTTATCACTTATTAAAAAATATTTTTGACATATATGAAAATTTAGAGTGAAAAAAACAAACATAAAAATAAAAAATAAAACCAAAAATGAAGAAGAAGAAAGAAAGCCACACAAAGAATGGAGAAGAAAAAAGAAAGAAAAATCTAAAGAAAGACAACAAACAAAGAAAAAAAACAATGAAAAAATAGTAAAAATGGAGAAAAAGAACAGATATGGAAATAGAATAGAGAATAAGCAGTGAAAAAGGGGCTTGTTTCGCATTAAGAATAGTCGCCCTATTTATCTCTATCCCTGTACTACATGAAAAGAACGCAAGGTTCTCATACCACCTTTCTTCCCATCACCCATTCGTCCAACCTTTCATGTATACGATAATCAATCACCTTAATTTATTTACCTTCTGAACCAATTGCACTTTAATTTACTTACCAAACTTTTAATCAAAATATAAGATAATTCACGGTTAGAATTTGATGAGCATTTATTTACACAAGCTAACATACTAGAATATTTATATTCCGCTGCAACACACGCGCATTGTTCTAGTACTACTTAAAAAGAGTGTAAGGTTTTTCATTTCACCTTTCTTTCCACCATTCCTTCGGGCAGAATTTGATGAATATTTATTTACATAATCGCATTATTATTGATGGGTAATCACAAGCTAACGTATTAGAGTGTTTATATCCCGTTGCAATGCACGGGCATTGTTGTAGTACATCAAAAAGACAACTATAGCACAATGGCTAGCCGCATGTTCCTCCTGTGCTCGCTTAAGGCGACAAAAAGTCGCTGTGACGATTGCCGGCCCAGCATGGCTCGTGTATTATTAGGCGTGACTGGGTGGGCTGTGTCGTACCTGGCCCGTTTAGGCCTGCCTGCCGGCCCACTTGTCGGTTTGGCCAGTGGCCACGTATTGCTTCCCCAATCCCCCCCACCCGAGGGCTCTCGATCGTCTCTCATGCCCTCCCTCCATGGCGCAACCCTAGCCGTACCTGGACCACGGCGCCGCCTCTCATCGTCTGGGCCAACTTCTTTCCGTCTATACGCAGCCGCCGTCGACCAGGATCTCGCCGCCACCTCATCCAGGCCCGCTTCCAGGAATTCGCCGCCAACTCGAAGACCCCAGCGACGGTACATCAAGGTCAAGCCGCCACCTGCTTCCAGTAATTCGCCGCTGCGTCCAATACCTCGCGGCCGCTTTCTCCAATCCCACCGCTTCGAAGGTAGCCGACCTCCCCCTTCACCATTTTTGTTAGCCACACCAAGGGGTAGTCATACTTTCCGTGACAATCTTTTCACAAATTGGAGCCGTAGCTAGTAATTTGTCATGTTACTCAAACAAACTCTTTTTTAGACCCATATACAGAGGTGAAGTGGAGTTGAGGGGTGGAGTGAAGTTCGACGTGGGGCCGAGCTGCCTCCAAAGTCCCCTAACGGCCGGCAATTTCACCACCCACTCTTGTTGCAGGTTTGATCAGCTGAGATGTCATTAACCCGGAGCTCATCTTCAGCCTCGAGTGGAACTGCTTCTCCTCCCAGTGAACGGATTTCAGTTTCTGGTGAAGAACATATCAACAGGTGTGTAGACATCTTATTTATTGCATTTGCACGTGTGCGCTCAATTCGATGTGGTCGTTTTATATTTGGTTCCATCTCCCTACCACTTGCACACGAGCTAGGTCATATAGGTAACTAGAAGCATGCATATTGTACGGGATTCTTAGTGCAATGTTTGGTTGGCAGCCACATTTTGCCACAACTAAGGTTAGGCGGGTGGGGTGACGCAGTTGTGGCATGGCTAAGCTGTGGCACAAACAAGGTTCTTTGGTTGTCTCCACAGCTTAGTTGAGTTGTGGCAAATTGGGTGAGGCCACCCGTTTCGATGATTGCATCTAACTTCTTATGAAGTGATGAAATGGGCAGCATCCGCGGCTCTCAGAAACCAACCATGGTGCTCAAGATTTTTCTTGGATCTGGATGGGGATTTTGAGTGGAGCGAGTAGGGGTCTTGGAAACAAAATAGAAGGGGGATTTGGAGTGGCCTAATATAGAAAGAAAAGATTTGAACACGGGAGGGGTTTTCAGATTTGGAGAAGAGAGCAATCTGGGGAGAGGAAGATCTGTGAGGAGATAAATAGTTGAGAAGATGAAAGCGAGATTGGAGGAGAATGGGAGGAGGGGAAAAGGTACGAGAGAGTTCATGCTTTCTTTTTGCCCAGAGTGGTGAGGTACCCCTGTATGCGCTATTATTTCCCTCCCGTGGGCCGTCAGAGGAACCCTGTTTTTGGACGAATCCGGCGCCACAAAATGGGCGAAAAAGTGCGGCAAAGTAGTAGCGAGTGTGGCGAGATTTTTGTTGCACGTTAAGCTAAGGTAGGGAAACGAACACCAGCCTGAAGGAGTATGACATGCCTAACTTAAGGTATGGCAAGTCATGGCTCCCGACCAAACATGCCCTTAAGAAGACTGACTTGCCATTTAAAAAATACCAGGTTAATTGGGCATACCTCGTGATCTCTATTACCAAGCTTGTCAATTAGTTTCCAGAGTTGAGTTTGTTAAGAGTTTTTCTTCCTTAAGCTAGAGTTGGAGTTTGTTAGGTATGGTGTGATCCAACTCGTGGATCAATAAATTTGTCCATGGACTAGCGTGTAAGACCTAGGGGGTGTTTGGTTTAGAAATGGTAATGTAAATAGATTGCGGTGGCATTAACGGTGTAATTGGACCATTCTCCATTTTGTTTTGCTCCATCCAGTAACAGTATCTGGTTGCAAGACAGGGTTTGGTTGTTTGTAGTAATCTGGATAAATCAGAAATCAAGAACATATCAATACCACCAGCAACCCAATTAAGAACCAATCAGCTTAAGAAATAAAATTCAGCAAGAATTGAAGGGAAGGCCATGGCGCGGCAAAGAAATCTGGACAGAGGAGGGCGGCATAGAGATCCGAAGAAGGTGCTCCAAAGGCGGTGAAGGGGATCGGCCGACGATGCTGCTTTTCGCGGGTGCCACTGCTGGTCATGCAGAGCACGTTGGGCGGGATGGACGGCTGCAACCATGGCTGGCGGGGCTGGGGGCAGGGTTGGGTGGTCGCTGTACTGGGCGGAGGGATCTGAGGCGGCAGATATTGGGGGAGGAAGAAGACAGAGTTCCATGAGGGATGACAAGGCGGTAACGCGAATCGTTACCGGTGGGTCGTGGGCGGAATGGGCCTTGTGCTGCCCTGTTATTTGTTTCCAGGGTAATCAATTATGGGCCAAGGAAACCAAACATGTTTAACAGTATTAGATTGCGCTGTAATCTGATAATGGACAAAAGAACGCGAACAAAACACCTCCCTAGTGGCAACGACGGATAATAATAAAACTGAAAAGGAGGCCTCTCCTCACGGCTGTGCTCTCAGGAGCTTGGTCTGTGACAGTTAGTGTGTTAAACGATCTAATTGCTTCAACAAATAGGCATTCAGCCTTCGACAATGATATCTGTTGCAACAGACTGTTTGCACAGTTCTCTCAGTCGTTATCCATGCCAAAATACCCGACCAGGTGGCCTATGCATTTTATTATTTTGCTGTTAAAAAACTTATTGCTCCCCCATTTCACACTATAAGTGCATGCACACTATGCATACCAAGGAGGCAAGGATACACTAAGTCTAACAGAGAGTTAATGTCGACAAAACATGATTTTTGGCTTCAGTTCACCCCCCTTTTTTTTTATGATTTTCGATGCAGATCAGTGGTTGAGACGAAAACTCACCCCTTGGTTGCAAAGTGCATAAACAGTCTAATTCACATGGACTTCACTTGTCATCAACAGCTCAACTACGTGCAGGAGCATTCTGATTCACGTGCGATACGAGTTAGTTTATATGCAAATTGGGATATATTGATATATACAGATATATTGATGTATACCTATTCAGTCACAATCTCTTATTAAAATAGGGGTATAGATTAGGAAATCTTGCAATAATTACACACTTGATTTCTTTGGAGCATGAAGAATGTGCTCATTTCAGCGGTACCAAGGACTCATAGGACCGAACTGAGCAAGTTGCAACACCACGAGGGGGTGTCCAAGCTAGAAAATTTCTGGTACTGACAGCCCACCTGGTACCAAGACCACCACCAACATTCTGATTATGACGTAGCAAAAGTAAAACTATATTTTCTTCAAGTTCTGCATTGAGCCTTCGCTAGCAAATTGAGGGACAAAGACATAACTTAATTGTCGGTCCGATCTGATACTTAGAGGAGGAAGTACAAACTGGAAGGGAAGGACTTGATACTGGAGTGATGTGGCACTCTTGCTAATGGACGAGGTAGCTCACGTTGTTCATGCTCTTGTCAGACCACCCATCCCTTGGCAATGGACCAAATGAGTGTTTTCAAATTTTTATTTTCGAATCTCATGCATATTTGACATAGCATAGCATATCGTCGTGTTTGCCAGTATAACAACCACTTTGCCAACGAGACGCTCTTCTAATCATTGCAATATTCCTTCAATGAATAATCTGTAGCTATGAATATTGTATATGTGCTCACATGTACATGTGGTTTTTTCCTCTATGAACAACTTGTTTAGACAAGATATTCATCTAATCGCCTTGTCATCTAATTCTTTGAGATAACTTTATGCTAAGTCATTAGTGATTATGCTTTAATGTGTTCATTTTGGTATGTAGGGATGGATTTGCTGGGTTGGAGAGCTGGGAGGACCCCACTCCTAGGCCATCACCCTTTACTCTCAAGGAGTTTGGTGATGCCTGGGTTGCTGCTGCAAAGCGCCAGCTCATTCGCAGGGTCAAGACACCGCCCCGTGAGGAGCTGCTAAGGCGCAGACAAGAGCATGATCAGAAGAGCTTGATGATAGCGTTGAGCGTCTATGCCAATCAACACAATAAGCAAGTATGCGATCATCATACTCAAATATTTCACCTTGCTTTTAGACTAGTTTGTTAGTTAATTGTTTACTTGGAATAGCTAAAATTCCATGATTTGATTTTGCAGACTAGAAATGCAATAAAATATATATCTCGTCAGGCTAGTTAATTTACATGTGTCATTTGTATTTCAGCATGCTGACCTCGAAGCAATAGAAGTGAAGGAACGAAACCCAATTGATGAGGGGGGGAAAGGATACGTGCACTTCAACTTTCTTGTGAAGATGCGAGGTGGCCCATCTATTTTGTTCTTTGCGGAGGTTCATCCAGATTGTAGAGAGGAGGAGGATGTGTATCTTTGCGCCCCCTTGGAAGCTAATGACTCGGGTAACTATCCTTTAGCTTTATGCTGTTCAGATTGATAGTTTTCTGCAGATATTTTTGTTATGCATCTCTACTTCTAATACACTTTCCCTGTTTTATAAGGTTTCTGCTATGGATGCAAGGACCGTGCAAAAGAGCTAATGCATCCCACTAGCGGTGGCTACTTGGGTGGGCACAAGGATGTTGTTTTCCCCTTCATTTACGAAAGTGATGAAGAAAGCGGGGACGAGGCCTGATTTCGTTTGGTTTGGATTAGTTTCTTGTGTTGGCTGCAATGTGATGTGCTAGTGGTTGCGAATGACAAAAATGGTGTGGTGGATTATGACAAGGTCTCGTTAAGTACTGGCATCTCGTTTGCACAAGGATGTGAACTTGTTAGTACTGGCATCAGAATTTTAGCCTACCCATCAGCCCTATTAACTGGGATATTTGTTCTCTAATGGCTGTAACTTTTTCTAATGTAATATATATCCGTATACTTAGACAACCACTCCTAATTTGTGCTGCAGGAGTTTGTCCTGAATTCAGTCAGTCGAGTTGATCTCACCGAATTGATGAGCTAACTGTGGCATGGAATCTTCTGTGCATCAAACCGTAATAATACCAACAAAAAGTATTTGAATTATCACTTGGGTTTCATTGTCCATATAAAGATTATAGTGCCTGCATTTACTTGATATAATTTGCAAACCATGCGCTACTAGTTGGCATATATAGCAGATAATGGAACAAAGATAGACAAGGAGGACTTGAATTTCACATGGGTAGTCTTGTTGATAGAATTTGTTTGGTCTTGTGCACATGGAGCCTTCACCAGGGTGGGTGGCCTTGGCATATTGAATCCTCCTCCCAGGAACACCACTAACAAGAACTTTGGTGCTCAGCGTTTGTCAATCTTTGCTCAAGACCAGGGGGCTGGTGGTCAGCGCAGCGTGGGGGCGGCGACGCGGGCGGCTCGCACAGACCGGAGGGCACCATAGCTGCGGGTGGGGGGTGGGGTTGCTGTTGGCGTCGGTGAGGGATTGGTTGCAGGTAGCTGTCGACCAACCGGGCTCTGTCTGTCCAGGTGAGTGGCCGTGATAGCGGAAGAACAGCATGGGCAAAGTTTCTCAAGCACCGCCAATGAGATAGCACCGGTGAAGCCCGTTTTTTGGTGTGGTCTTGACCTTGGCAATCATCAGCCTGTGATTGTTCTGCCGTCCCTTGTAAACAAATACTATCTTCTTGCTATAAAAACACGGCACGCTCTCAAAAAAAAACACGAATAATAAATACAACACATGTGCGTGGCATGAAGCATTTCAGCACTGACGTTTTTTACAACTAAACTTGTCATCCAAAAAACCCAAAAAATACTGAAACTTGCCATTCGAAAAGAAATTTGTCATGTTTGACAACTAAAGTAGCCATCCTCGTGTCACTAAACTTGTCATCAAAATGTTCGGAGTTGTCATGTGTTCGTGCCACACGAATGGCACTTATCAGGGTCAAAAAGAAACAGTAAACAACAATTTATAATGATACATCATCCTCCATTCTAACTTATTACCACAAATCATCAAACGAAATTGTCACATGCATGATTCTAGTCACATTACATTATTATATAACACTATTAATAAAGATACATATGCTTCGGCCCCTACTTGTCACAGCCTGCTGTCACCAAAGCACTCCTCCTTACGCACTCAGCATATTGCAGCTCTGTCTTGTTGGAAACATATATTGTAGATTCAATCAAGAAAGCAATCATCATCACTGTCCTCCTCCACGTAAGGAAACGGCACATCCTGGAGTCCACCCAAGTAGCCACCACATGTGGGATGCCTGAGCTTCCTTGCATGCTGATTGCACCCAAAACAACAACCTTCACGCGAGAAAAATATGTACTATATATATTAGTATATATATATATATATATATATGCTAACAAAAAGTCAAGACAATTAGAGCAAAAGCGAAATAGTTACCAGAGTCCGTATCTTCCAAAGGAGTGCAGAGAATAACATGCTCTTCCAAGAAGCAACCATGAAGCATCTCAGCAAAGAACAAAGTGGGTTTGCCATCCACACCTTTTGCAACAAAGTTGGAATGCACATATCCTGCTGCAACTCCACCAACTAGATTCCTTTCTTTCTCTTCCACAAATTCCAAGTCAGTAATCTGAAATATAATAAATGACACATGTAACAACAGTCGAGCACTTGTTAATATATACGGTGGCTAAGAGAAATGGAAGGAAACATAAATATTTTGATTATGATATTTTTGGACATGCCTGCATATTGTTTCGCTTGGCATATGTGTGGAGCGCTACAACCAAGCTCTTGCGCTTACGCTCTTGTTTGCGCTTCATCAGCTCCTCGGGGGGCGGTGACTTGGGCCTCAGGCTCATGTGGCGCTCGGCGCAAGCAAGCCAAAAATCCTGGAACTCATGAAACTCTTTTAAAGCGGAACCATCCAATGTCTGCAGTGTCTCAAAGTCGTTACTGCATGCATGAAAAAAAAAGACAAATTAGTATGTAACCTCAATTAGTTGTAATGACACAGGTTGCCTGAGCTGATATATTACTCCGTGGTTGTTTAATTTGAACTGCAAAAACGTCTTACATTTAGGAACGGAGGTACTACATTACTACACCAAAATACTACCTACTAGTGTGAGTTTTAACACCTCCAGTCCGAAAATGTAAAGCTTATTTTGTTTGGTGAAAATCAACCAAAATTGAATCTACTGGCATTCACTTTATGCCATATGTCCATCAATCTCTTGAATGCATCTTCTGATATTATCGATTCTTTCTTTTATACTGTATACAAGTTCAAAACATGCAGGCACGATAGTCACAAAGGTTGCATTAAAATGTCTGCATACGTACATGGTAATTTCTCCATATATCGACGACATGGCCACCGATGGATCTACCGCTCCTGCATCAGATCAGATATATAATTAACAGCAGGAATTAACTAGATGTGTCAGCACGCTAGGCTAATCCACGCCACACATGGAGATGGGAGAAGGGGATCCCCATCGAGTGAATCCACCTGTGTAACTGGAGAGATGCTGTAAATCACAAGGACGGGCGGCGTTACCTGTAACTGGGGAGATGCAGGGAAAGGGTGCGTGGCGAAGAAAGGAGGAGATCGCCGGCGATGAGATCAAATCGCCTCTGCCGGCTTTTTCTTTCCTGCTTTTTAATTTATTATATGGTCTTATCTCAAGGAAGAGGAAGACTTGTATAAGTAGGAGTATACAAGAAGAGCCACGCCGGCCCAGTTCAACTCGGTCTGCCTGCTGCTTTCCGAAAAGGCCTGGGCCTGGGGTGCACGGGACTAACGACGGATTCGAACCGGATTCTGTAGTAAATAAACCAGGCTACTCTAGTGGCCAAATTTAATTGTTTCTAGAACATTTTGAGTTTCAAATTTGTGAAAAGTTTCTGTATACGTGAACATATTTTAAAATTTTGAAAACAGAAACCAACATTAACAATTTGTAAACAATTTCTGAAAATTAAATATTTCATGTTTCTGTATTTTTTTTAAAATTCTGAACACGTTTTACATGAATGCTTTCTCAAATTTTTATTTTTTTCTAAAACATGAAAAAAATTCGAATTTGTGAACTTATTTTTAAGATGCAAACATTTTCATAAAGCTCTTTTTTTTATTTTTGGACTTTCAATAAAAAGTTAAAAAATAGAAAATAAAATCATAATTCTAGTGTTCCTAACAAACAAACAAAAACTGTTCCATGGTTCCTAAACTAATAAAAACAAACAAACAAAAACCAAAACTAGAATATACGCATTAAATGGGCCAGCCCAACCCGATCGCTTTGACTCTTAATGCGTCAAATAGGAAACATGGAGTGCACGCTCCATCTCCGCCACCAGAGTCGACACCCTACAACCAGATACGAAGTGTAACATCCCTAGCCTTGCTATGCACTTCGACTAGCTTGGTTGTTGCATCATGTCTAAATTTCTTTTAAACTTGAAATGGGAATTGTTCAAACCCTAGCACTAAATCAATCCATCTAGGCTTGATTAAAATCTTTTTCAATAAACCCAAAATGTCCCTAAGAAAAGTTCATGATTTCTGGTTAAGGTGAAAACCTCTCCCAAAAATGATGATTATATTTCTAGGTCATCTTTGGATTTTTGAATTAACACAAAAGTATTTGAATTGGAGCAGTTTAAATGCTATATATATATATATATATATATATATATATATTAAATGGTCCAAATATTCTGAAGTTATTTGTGGAGCCCTTGAAATAATTCAGTTAACCTCGAAAATAATTTTCAGAATTATCTAAAATGATTTAGTTCTTAAACTAAATCACAACAAAGAAAACAAAATAGAAAAAGAAAAACAGGAAAAGGAAAAGGCTTACCTGGCCTTACCGGTAGTCCAACTAGGCAAAGCTGGCCCGGCCCACTGGCCGTGCCAGTCACCACCAACATCTCGCCAGAAGGACGAGAGGCACGTGATAAGGTTTTTGGGGAGCGCTCAGCGCGACTACTGGCTACTTCATCACGGATGATCCGGTCGCCGACGACTACTTCCCCGACAACGACTTCATCCCCGACATCCATGATCTCCTCAACGACATGGCAGACGAGGACACCGACCCCAAGTCGAGCACTTCCACTGCTGCTGTCCTGTACGTGTTCTTGCTCTTTCTGTTAGATGTCATGACACAGTTCTTTGCTCTACTTTCCGTCCTACATGTGTTAGGTTCTACTTCATATATGCAACTTCATCTAGTGTCTCTTCTAGATGTGTTTAGTTCAAGTTCATATATGCAGATGCTCTTTACCTTCTCTCTGTCCGAACGCATGACTTGTTTTATATCTACTATATTAGTCATGCTTTATCTAGTATTTCTGTTAATAAAATCATTCGGTAAATTTCTCATATTTCCAACAATCCAAAAACCTTATTATAGGCAATTTACCCTGAGTGGTTTTGCTGCTTCCATGAGACCTCCTATGTTTGAGGGTATCCACTATAAGAGGTGGCGCTTGAGAGCAGTCTTATGGTTTCAAACCATGAGTTGCTATGATGCCACTCTCGGCAAACCTGAAGGAGAGCTTGATGCTCAACAGACACAAGCTTTTCAGAAAATGGATACTCTGTTTAAGACTGCTCTCTTGAGTGTTCTTGGTGAGAACATAGTTGATGCTTATGCGTCAATTGATAATGGAAAAGATATGTGGGATGCACTCGAGGCCAAGTTTGGGGTCTCGGATGCTGGCACTGAGTTGTACATCATGGAGTAATTCTATGATTACAGGATGACTGAAGAGCGCTCCGTGGTTGAGCAAGCTCATGAGATATAGTCATTTGCTAGAGAACTTGAGCACTTCAGTTGTATGCTACCGGACAAGTTTGTTGCCAGAGGTATCATCACTAAGCTTTCTCCTTCATGGAGGAACTTTGCTACCTTGCTGAAGCATAAGAGGCAGGAGTTTTCCGTCCCGGATCTCATTGGCACTCTTGATGTGGAAGAAAAGGCGAGAGCAAAGGACACACGTGCTCGAGGTATTGAGGGAGGATCTAGTGCCAATGTGGTATAGAAGCAGAACTTCCAGCCCCACAAGTTCAAGAATAAGGGCAAGTTTGATGGAAAATCAAAGTTTGATGGGAAGAACAAGGCTGTGCAACACACGAACTTCAAGAAGAAGAATGGCAAGAAGAAAGGTGCTTTGTCATGTGTGTGGGGATCCTGATCATTGGGCTCCTAGTTGCCCTAATCGCTATGACAAGCGTCATCCTGGCGGCAAGACTGCTAATGTTGTCATTGGAGACACTGACATGAAGGATGCTGGGTATGGTATATTTCCCACTATTCTTTCATTATGTCATTCTCCTGACTGGTTGATTGACACGGGTGCTAATGTGCATGTATGCGGTGATATTTTCATGTTTTCGTCTTATCAGACCGCAGGGACTTCAACCGTGCTGATGGGCAACGGTTCAAGTGCTTCTGTTCGTGGTGTTAGCACGGTCGACCTGAAGTTTACTTCGGGGAAGATCGTGCGGCTGAAGAACATGCATTATGTCCCCTCCGTCAATAAAAATCTTGTTAGCGGATCTCTTCTGTGTAGAGATGGCTACAAGCTTGTCTTTGAGTCGAATAAATTTGTAATATCCAAGTATGGAACCTTTGTTGGTAAAGGCTATGAGTCAGGAGGCCTGTTTTGTTTATCCTTATCAGACGTTTGCAATAAAGTTGCTAATCATGTTTGCAACAATAGTGAATCAAATGTGTGGCATTCACGTCTTTGTCATGTTAACTTTGGTTGCATGTCGCGACTAGCAAAGTTGAACTTAATCCCTAGTTTCACCACTGTCAAGGGATCTAAGTGTCAAGTGTGTGTGTGTGCAAGCTAAACAACCTCGTAAGTCTCACACGACTGCAGAAACGAGAAATCTTGCACCACTAGAGCTCATACATTCAGATCTATGTGAAATGAATGGTGTTTTGACAAAAGGTGGAAAGAAATATTTCATGACGTTAATTGACGACTCCACTAGATACTGCTGTGTGTATCTTCTGAAATCTAAGGATGAGGCTTTGAAATTTTTCAAGATCTATAAAGGTGAAGTGGAAAACCAACTTGATCGGAAAATCAAGAGGCTTAGGTCCGACCGTGGTGGAGAGTATTTTTCCAATGAGTTTGATGCTTTTTGTGCGGAACATGGTATAATCCACGAGAGGACGCCTCCCTACTCACCTCAGTCAAATGGGGTGGCCGAAAGAAAGAACCGTACTCTAACTGATTTGGTTAACGCCATGTTAGACACATCTGGTCTCTCCAAGGCATGGTGGGGGGAGGCGATATTGACAGCATGTCATGTCCTGAACCGAGTCCCCACAAAGAACAAAGAGATAACTCCATTCGAGGAATGGGAGAAGAAAAGGTTAAAACTCTCTTATCTGCGAACATGTGGTTGTTTGGTGAAAGTCAATGCTCCAATTTAGAAGAAGCGGAAGCTTGGACTAAAGACTGTGGATTGTGTTTTCCTGGGATATGCCTTTCATAGCATTGGCTATAGATTCTTGGTTGTAAAATCTGAGGTACCTGACATGCATGTCGGTACGATCATGGAGTCGAATGATGCGACTTTCTTTGAAGATATCTTTCCCATGAAGGATATGGCTACCTCATCTAATCAGGAGATGCCTAGTTCATCGAATTAGGAACCAGTTACAATTACCAAACCTACCATTTCGATAGAACACTTTGAAAGTCCTATGGAGGAGAACAATGAAGTTCCTACTAGGAGCAAGAGACAGAGGATTGCAAAGTCCTTTGGTGATGATTTTCTTGTGTATCTCATAGATGACACTCCCAGTTCTATTTCAGAGGCCTATGCATCTGAAGATGCTGACTACTGGAAGGAAGCGGTTCGTAGCGAGATGGATTCCATCTTAGCGAATGAAACTTGGGAGATAACTGATCGTCCTTATGGGTGCAAACCTATAGGATGCAAATGGGTATTCAAGAAGAAGCTTAGGCTTGATGGTACTATTGAAAAGTACAAGGCTCGGCTCGTGGCAAAGGGTAGTACCCAAAAGGAAGGTGAAGACTTCTTTGATACTTACTCACCTGTGGCTCGACTGACCACTATTCAAGTTCTACTTTCACTAGCTGCCTCACATGGTCTTCTCGTTCATCAAATGGATGTTAAGACTGCTTTCCTAAATGGAGAGTTGGACGAGGAAATTTATATGGAACAACCAGATGGGTTTGTACTAGATGGTCAGGAAGGAAAAGTTTGCAAGTTGCTGAAGTCTTTGTATGGACTCAAGCAAGCACCCAAACAGTGGCATGAGAAGTTTGAAAGAACTTTAACAGTTGCAGGCTTTGTTGTAAATGAAGCTGACAAATGTGTGTACTATCGCCATGGTGGGGCGAGGGAGTTATCCTTTGCTTGTATGTGGATGACATACTGATTTTCGGAACAAATCTGAATGTTATTAAGGAGGTCAAGGATTTCCTATCTCGTTGTTTTGAGATGAAGGATTTAGGAGTGGCTGATGTCATTCTAAACATCAAGTTGTTGAGAGATGATGATGGCGGAATCACATTGCTTCAATCTCACTATGTGGAAAAGATCTTGAGTCGCTTTGGCTATAGTGACAACAAGCCCTCTCCAACACCATATGATGCTAGTGTGTTGCTTCGAAAGAATCAAAGAATTGCTAGAGACCAATTGAAGTATTCTCAGATTATTGGCTCGCTTATGTATTTAGCCAGTGCTACAAGACCTGACATCTCTTTTGCTGTTAGCAAACTGAGTCGGTTTGTTTCAAAACCAGGAGATGTGCATTGGAAAGCTCTAGAGAGAGTTTTGTGTTATTTGAAAGGCACTGCAAATTATGGAATTCACTACACCGGGCACCCAAAGGTGCTTGAAGGGTATAGTGACTCAAACTAGATCTCAGATGCTGATGAGATAAAGGCCACGAGCGGTTATGTATTAACTCATGGAGGTGGCGCTATTTCTTGGAAGTCTTGCAAGCAGACCATCTTAACAAGGTCAACAATGGAAGCAGAACTCACATCACTAGATACAGCTACGGTGGAAGCAGATTGGCTTCGTCGGCTCTTGAATGACTTACCGGTTGTTGAGAAACCTGTACCGGGTGTCCTTATGAACTATGACAATCAAACTGTGATCACGAAAGTGAGCAGATCAAAGGATAACATGAAGTCATCAAGACACGTTCAGAGAAGGTTAAAGTCTGCCAGGAAAATGAAAAACTCCGGTGTTATTGCATTGGATTATATCCAAACGTCTAAAAATCTGGCAGATCCATTTAACATCTTTTGAAGAACACACCTATATGAGTCTGATTGTCAAACGTCGCAATCTATGAGAGTAGGGTTCTCTCTAGTAAACTCAGAGAGTACGGTTCTCTCTAGTAAACTCATGAAAGGTCACGGAGTATGACGTATAAGCTCCACCCGCGGGGAAGACCCACGGTAGCCACGTATCGGTCAAGGCTTTATGTGAAGCTAGATTCGCAGAAAACTTGCAGTTCAAGGCCCAGTCCACTGTTCAAGTTGCTGACTAGTGTAGCATAGAGTTCTAGGTGGAAGTTCAACTTAACAGTCTCCACTGCAGTACCGGTATATAAAACAGTGTTTTGGAACCAAAGGCAATTTCTGTGTGCCTCTGGGATCCGGTGGGGGATTGCTGGAATTTTGTCTATTTTGGGCCTAGCCCAATAGCAGTTTCAGAAATTCCTAATAAATCCTAGAGGCCCACTTAGCCCATTTGTGCAAGGCAAGGGATACTACTAAAGTTTAGTCCCACATTGCTAGTTGAGTGGGAGTTGGACCTCCTTATAAGGGAGGTTCTTTCCCCACTTGTATGAGCATGAGAACAAGAGGGATATCCACGCGCGCTCCTCTCCGCCGCCCGCCTCGCCACGCCACGCCACGCCATGCCTCGCCTCGACGCGCCGTGGGTTGCGGGAATGAGCCGAGCCGATATCTAAATTTTTGCTACGCACTACGGGTATACGAAAGGTCACACGGAAGCTGAAAAGATTTTTGCAAAAGTGGAGTTTGAATGCGAACGGTGCAGCCCTTCGGCTGCTGGCTGTTCGCTTCGCCTTCGTCTCTTTGATTCGCCTCCCGTCGCTGCCCTCTCGCCTCCTTCTCTTGCACCTATAAAAGGGAGGTCGTTCCTCCCAAAGAGACGCACTAGAACCTCTTCCTCCTCTCGCCACAAGTTCCTGAGCACTGCGCTGTTGCTACGATCTTCCCCATCCCGGCTTGCGGCGTGCACCGCAGGTCGGGACAGTAGGCCTCCGAAACCACACCTTTTTGAGTCTTGTACGGGAGAAGGGTGATAAGGTTTTTGGGGAGCGCTCAGCGCGACTACTGGCTGCTTCATCACGGACGATCCGGTCGCCGACGAATAGTTCCCCGACGACGACTTCTTCCCCGACGTCCACGATCTCCTCGACGACATGGCAGGCGAGGACACCGACCTCAAGTCCAGCACTTCCACTGCTGGTGTCCCGTATGTGTTCTTGCTCTTTCTGTTAGATGTCATGACACAGTTCTTTGCTCTACTTTCCGTCCTACATGTGTTAGGTTCTACTTCATATATGAAACTTCATCTAGTGTCTCTTCTAGATGTGTTTAGTTCAAGTTCATATATGCAGATGCTCTTTACCTTCTCTCTGTCCGAACGCATGACTTGTTTTATATCTACTATATTAGTCATGCTTTATCTAGTATTTCTGTTAATAAAATCATTCGGTAAATTTCTCATATTTCCAACAATCCAAAAACCTTATTATAGGCAATTTACCCTGAGTGGTTTTGCTGCTTCCATGAGACCTCCTATGTTTGAGGGTATCCACTATAAGAGGTGGCGCGTGAGAGCAGTCTTATGGTTTCAAACCATGAGTTGCTATGACGCCACTCTCGGCAAACCTGAAGGAGAGCTTGATGCTCAACAGGCACAAGCTTTTCAGAAAATGGATACTTTGTTTAAGGCTGCTCTCTTGAGTGTTCTTGGTGAGAACATAATTGATCCCTATGCGTCAATTGATAATGGAAAAGATATGTGGGATGCACTTGAGGCCAAGTTTGGGGTCTCGGATGCTGGCACTGAGTTGTACATCATGGAGCAATTCTATGATTACAGGATGACTAAAGAGCGCTCCGTGGTTGAGCAAGCTCATGAGATACAATCATTTGCTAGAGAACTTGAGCACTTTAGTTGTATGCTACCGGACAAGTTTGTTGCCGGAGGTATCATCACTAAGCTTCCTCCTTCATGGAGGAACTTTGCTACCTTGCTGAAGCATAAGAGGCAGGAGTTTTCCGTCCCGGATCTCATTGGCACTCTTGATGTGGAAGAAAAGGCGAGAGCAAAGGACACACGTGCTCGAGGTATTGAGGGAGGATCTAGTGCCAATGTGGTACAGAAGCAGAACTTCCAGCCCCACAAGTTCAAGAACAAGGGCAAGTTTGATGGAAAAGCAATGTTTGATGGGAAGAACAAGGCTGTGCAACACATGAACTTCAAGGAGAACAATGGCAAGAAAAAAGGTGCTTGTCATGTGTGTGGGGATCCTGATCATTGGGCTCCTAGTTGCCCTAATCGCTATGACAAGCGTCATCCTGGCGGCAAGACCGCTAATGTTGTCATTGGAGACACTGACATGAAGGATGCTGGGTATGGTATATTTCCCACTATTCTTTCAGTATGTCATTCTCCTGACTGGTTGATTGACACGGGTGCTAACACTACAAAAAAAAGACACATCCGTGACATTTTGGGCCGAACGAAAAAAATTTATGTCATACATATGACACTTCTATGACGATAATTGTGACAAAATCCGGTATCATCATAGATGTGGTGGGCTCCTACTTCTATGACAAAAAATCATGACAGAAAATGAGCTTTTCGTCCTGGGCGGGCCGGAGACGCAGCTGCATGACATTCTTTGGGCCGTCCATGACGGAAAAAACCGTGGTAGAAGCGAGGGGGAGGAAAATTTCGGGGAGTTCCCGGTTACGGTGGGAGGTCGGGGGCCGAGCGATGCGCGTTTCTCTCGTACACGTATGCGCGTGTGTGCGAGGCGTTGGCTCTAACTGAACCCGAGCGAGGCGTTGGGCTCTAACTGAACCCGAGAGATTACACTGCAGGCTACACGTTACTGAACCCGAGCGATCGATCGATGGCTGTTAACTGAACCCAATCGAGCGATTCCTTGGCTACTGCTGCTAACTGAAGCCGATCGATGGGATGAAAAGTGAGCGTTGTGGGGGGGGTGGATGAACAGTGAGCGGTGGCGTTGCCTCTGGATGAACAGGACCCCGTGGTGTGGTGGAGGGCTGGATGAACAATAGACGGTGGAGGGGTGCCCGTTGAGGGGTGGATGAACAGGACCCCGTGGTGTGGAGGGCTGGATGAACAGTAGACGGTGGAGGGGTGCCCGTGGAGGGGTGGTTGAACAGGACCACGTGGTGTGGAGGGCTAGATGAACAGTAGACGGTGGAGGGGTGGTTGAACAGTAGCCGGTGGAGTAGCGCACGGTGGAGGCTGGATGAACAGGAGCCCGTGGAGGCTGGAGGAGGTCGACGGTGGATGAAGAGTAGCTCGTGGAGGCTGGAGGGGTCGAGGTGGAGATGAACAGTATCCCGTGGAGTCCTGTTTTGCGGTACGCCACACCCCTCCCGATGAACAGGACCCCCCTTTCGACCGTAGCGCTCTAACACAAGTCCGTTTCCTCCGTTTGGCGGTACGCCACACCCCTCCCGATCAACAGGACCCCCGTTTCGACCGTAGGAGGTCCGTTTCCTCCGTTTTGCGGTATGCCACACCCCTCCCGATCAACAGGACCCCCGTTTCGACCGTAGGAGGTCCGTTTCCTCCGTTGTGCGGTACGCCAGGCCTCGTTTCCATCGCCTCTTCCGTCCAAGCCCTCCCGATGAACACGACCATGCATTCCGTTCCGACCCATGAACACGACGACGACGCTGTTTCTCCGTTCCGACCCAGCCATGTACACGAGCCCTCGCCGTACGTATGCGCGAGTAGGCGTTCGATACCCCGCCTGTATGTACACATACGTGGCCGTATTTTCTTTCTTGCACCCTGGCCGCTGTACGTACGTGTACATGCTATGTGCGCGCCTCTGCTACGACACGTGCGCGCCTCTGCTACGACACGTGCGCGCCTCTACATCGACTAGTATGTACGTACACGTTCGCGACCAGAATGTCAACGCTACGTACGCTTCGACCAGGTGGGTCCCGACTGTCAGGCACTTCCTTGCCTGCAAAGATGTAGCTGGTGGGTCCCAACAGTCAGGGGGCGAATCGTTTTTTTGCCCGGACGCACTTCCTTGCGTGCGAAGATGTAGCTGGTGGGTCCCAGCAGTCGCGGGGCTGGTGGGTCCCAGCAGTCAGGGGGGCGAATCGTTTTGGTTTTTTTGGCCGGACGCACTTCCTTGCATGCGAAGATGTAGCTGGTGGGTCCCAACAGTCAGGGGGGCGAATCATTTTTTTGCCCGGACGCACTTCCTTGCGTGCGAAGGTGTAGCTGGTGGGTCCCAGCAGTCAGGGGGGAAATTTTTTTTGTGAAATACGGTGGCCCGTCCGGTGGGTCCCTGCTGTCAGGTGGAGGAATCATTATTTTCCGCGTAATAAGGAGGCACTTCCTTGCTGCCGCCATGGACCCAGCTGTCAGCCTCTCCACGTACAGTCCACGTCCGATGGAAGTCGTTTTTTGACCACGTTGACCACGCCGCGCCGAGAGCACCAGGGCGGTGGACGACGGCGAGGCCTAGGAAGGGGACGACGGGGAGCCGGGGAAGACACGGCAGTGGAAGCCCCCGCGCGCGCGGAGAGGAGTATGAGGGTTCACTGGTTCGGCTGCGGTGTGAGGCTACCATCGCCGTAGGGCCTGGCCAGTGGTGGGAATAGTAGGAGGCAGTGAGGCCTCCGCGGCAGCACAGCCAGCCACAGGAGGCAGGAGCATGCGGCACGGCCGGCGCTACTTTGGGCGGCTGAAGCAAGAAGACCAGAGGTTGAAGAAGCACTAAGGCCGTTGGATGGACATCGTACGGTCAATGGAGCTAGAATCGTTCATATTGACTAAGTTGACAAAGCCCTTCGTCCCCGTCAACTTAGTAGGCCCACAAGTCAGCCTCCCACCAAGGTGGGTCCTAGCTAGCCGGGGGAGTATTCATTTTTTTGTGCGTAATAAGGAGGCACTTCCGGTGGGTCTGAGCTGACAGCGGGGGGAACGTTTTTTTCACGAAATACGGTGGCCCGTCCGGTGGGTCCCAACAGTCAGGGGAAATGATTTTTTTTGCAAAATACTGGTGGCCCGTCTGGTGGGTCCCTGCTGTCAGGTGGATGAATAATTATTTTGCACGTAATAAGGAGGCACTTCCTTGCTGCGGCCGTGGACCCAGCTATCAGCCTCTCCACGTACGGTCCACGTCCGATAGAAGCCGTTCCTTGACCACGTTGACCACGCCGCGCCGAGTGCACCAGGGCTATATATAATAATTTATATATAGCTCATGGAAACTTCTTATGCAATTTATTGAAGTCATTTTTTTGGTTGGCCAGGGCCAATTTCGCATATTTCTGTGGGTTCCAAACTATTTTTAATACCGAAATGTCCAGCCAGATTTAAAGTACTTTGAAGATATATTTAAATTAGGTTAATGCCCAGTGAAATAGGAATCTGAAATGTGATAAAATTCAGAAATTATAAAGTAATTGCCAATTTGTCATCTGTTTTTATATTTACAACCCATTTCATATTACTTTCAAGATTTGCAGGCGTCTTGAAAGAGTTGCAGCCCATCAGGGCGTAGAAAAATAAGTAGGCCTGGATTGGGTATTCTTCGGAAAAAATAAACTATGCTCATTTTCACAAAGAAAAAAATAGCTGGGCTGGTCACATGGTGAACATAAAATATAAGCCTGGGCTAGACGGGCCACAGCCCAGTTCAAACCCTGCTCCGTCTCAACAATACCAAACAAAAAAAATACTGCTCGAGTAGCTACGTCCCAGGTGTCAGCCGATCTTGTGATGTTCTCTTGTCTATTGACTATATATGCTCACAATGTCGTGGGTCCCAGATGTCAGGAAAACACTAGGAGGAAGCATTTTATTTTTTCCATACGCTGACGTGGTGGGCCCCTACTGTCATCCTCTCCACGTACTTCTACCGATTCCTGTTGTTTGTTGACCATGTTGATAACGCGAGAGGGCGGCGCCGCGGCGAGCGCACCAAAGCGCGCGGAGGACGTCGGCGTTAACGATTTAGGAGACGGTGGGGCGGCGATGCGTGCGCTGAGGCGCAGCCAGCCATGGGAGGCAGAAGCAGGCGGCCCCGCCGGCGCTGGTTTGGTTTTGGCGGCTGGATGAAGACAGGACTGAAGAAACACGACAGACTATAAAAGCAGCAGGAGTACTTAACAACCTTAACTGAAACCAGCAGGGGCACTTAACAACCAAAGCTGAAAGCAGTATGAGTACTTATACAGGTTCAACCGTACAAAGCACGCCTCGAACAGTGCTACTTTGCCTACAGTTAACCAAGGGTGAGGCCGCCAAGCCCCAGGACAAGGCCCAGGCACCACCCCGCGCATCCACAACCTTCTGAAAGCGGCTTCATCTCGCAACGTGATCAATAAACAGGATATTCGCTTTAGAGCCATGAAAAAGCATGAACATAATCTTCTGTCCTATTCTCCAAGATGGACGGGCCTTCATTATTTGAGACCACCCATGAATAAGTATCTTTTCACCTCCAAGGGGAATTGAGTAGGTCGACATAAACATCATGTTGTGACCAAGCGCAAGTCTGACCCGACCATGGTCAGGCATCTGTATAGGAACAATAGAACTCGGCAGTTCCTGTTTCAAGAAGATCACAACTGTAAAACTGTGTATAAGCAATAGTTTATGAACAACATATATAACAGAAAACAGCTCGTACCAGAAGTTTCTCGACATAGTTGGACCTATTCAACGAGTGCAGAAGTGGCACACATATCCCACGTGGCCTTCCACCATTGAAACGCCCCACAAGGACCTCAAGACGATCAATAAAGTGTAGGAACTTGTGGATGTCGATCCAGTCAACTTCAGTGCCATTAGTAACAGCCGGGTTATTACAGAGTAACAAACGAGCAGACTGCTTAACTCTGAAAAAACCTACACGTGCCACCAATTATAAGAAAATATTAGTTAGAAGTAGCATCTTCGTGAGAGATTCGTTGCTACTTCTAAAGTTAAATTGTGATTTTAGACAGAATAGGTGGATTAAGAAGTAATCGAGGCAACAAGCAAGAACCAGATACAAAACTAACATGGATGAAAAATTGGAACGACGTCGGGGTGGAAGATCGCAGTGAAGATGAGACCAGGTTCTGCTATTTCCATCAACATTCGTGCGCCAACTTTCAATCCGTAACACTTGAGAAAGTTTATCCAAGTTCAGCCATAAAAAAGCAGCGATCTTCTTAGTTCATGAACCCAACTCGGAACTTATATCCATGGCTTGTCTTCACTGTGACCATTAAACTAGTGTATTCAGTTATGGCAAGGCCGAGCATCTTGAGTACATGTGTTCTGGCAGAGCAAATAATACACTGCAGGAAAAATAATATGAGAACACAGCATGTTCAAAAAAATCCCACCCTCCCGGATAGAAAAGAGGATTCTAGGAACATATTGTGCGCACTTCAAAATGCTGTGTTAGGATGAGAAGGAACAAGTGTGGCGTCTCGCCGAGGGCGCAGAAACCGCACTTTGGGCACTGCAAATGAAACACACTAGATTCAGTAGGAAGAAAAATGCATCAACGGCGGCGGCTGCCATCCTAGGATTACCTGCGACCAAGGGACTTGGATTTATCGGGGATGGATGAAGAATTCGTACCTGGTTCTCCATGAGAAAACCCTATGCAATCGCCGAGAGGGGGTTTTCTCTGAACAAGCAGACGAGGGAGATGGGGATTCAGGCCCAGTGAAATATTGCCGCTTCGTCTGTCCAGCTTACTGCTAAAGCTGGAAAGGGGGTTGTGATTTGACGGCTCATTGGGCATTACTGCGGCGCTACGACCGGGGTGTGTCTACCGTGAAGTTGTGAACTCTAATTTGTGCATATGGCACGTGGACCCCGTTGTCGGTTGCCCCACATATCAGCGAAAGGAAGTAGAAAGACATGAGTAACTAGTTACACATAAATATATTTTTTGACAGAGAGATACTCCCTTTGTAAAGAAATATACAAATCTTTTATATCACAGGCTCACCTTGCCGAGAAATATACTCCCTCTACAACGCATGGGCATTATGGGGGTTTAGCTTTTTTTATGGGGGTTTAGCTAAGAATATAATACTCAGATAGGCTCACGGTTCTGGACTTTGAGCCGCAGGCCGACCCTGCATGTTTGGGGTCCCATGTGTTCTACCTCAGCGTTTTTCATATTGCAAGCGATCGGTACGGTGCTGGTTTTAGATGCTGTCGCAAGGTGAATACACAAAATTGAATAAAGCACGGCAGCTGTTGGAATGAAATCGAACGACAGTTCCTAACCAGTAATCAGAGTTGCAATTCTATCAACGATATACCATGTGATAAATAATATTGTCGTATTACTTATACACACAGGACACTTGTTTCACCATGCCAGATTATTACATCAAAATCTCTCGGAGGATAGAGCAGTTCGGCAGTTGCGTGCTGCTACTGAAGAATTTCAAAGTTGATTTGGACCAGCTCTCCTTGCCGAGAAAGTTTGATTTTGACATTATCCCCTACCGCAAGATATGATTTAGATTTGAACCTTGACCATCCTTTAGCATCAATCATCATGCGACCATCCTTTGTACTTACGGTATATTGAGCAGGTTCATTCACACCAAGGGTGCGCATGGTAAGAGAAACTTGGCCGCGGTCGCCCGGATTGTTGAATGACTCCCTCGTTGCTCTAGGAATTCTCTGTTTGTAAACAAGAAGACATACCCAAACAGTTAAATCAACACAGTGAATCATGTGAAACAACATGGAAAGAAAAAAGAACGAAGCACTTGGGCGGTCAATGCTTACCAAGAAGGTGGACATGTCGGTTTTTGTAAGGAATTTGGTATATGAAGTGTGAACTGCAGCCCAGTCTGTTGCCGGTGCAACTGCATGGGCCGGAGCAGATGCAAGTGCAAGTGTTGGTGCAGGTGCCGAAGCCGCCGCTGCTGCCGGAGATGGTGCTCCTTGTAGAGCTAGTGCCGGTGTCGGTGCAGGTGCCGATGTCGATGCCCGATCCTCCGGTAGATCATACTGGTCCGCTGATGCGGTCGGTGCCCAATCCTCAGCTGGATCAGACTGAGCTATTGCCGTTGTCAGTGCTAGAGCAACTGCCGGTGCTCGATCTGTGCGAGACAGCGATGATCGTGTCTGGTCTGCTATGATCAGCTTTCTAACTTGACTAGGATCCGTGACCGTGATTGTAAGTGCATCTAGTGCCACCACTAGTTGGTTTTGGAGTATTGACGACAAACCTGGTTGAGGGACTAATGTGTTTGTGAGAATTGCAGGATAACACAGGTAGAAGTCCCTCATTAATTCGGTTTTCCTACCAGAGATGACCCCTAAAAATGAATGAAGACATTGAAGTCAAAGGTGGTATGTGAAGACATTCACATTGAAGACTATGACAAGAGAAGACATCGCATGAAGACTATGGAGCGCGAAGACTTAGTTGTTTCGTCGTTCTTTTTCTTCTTTGTTGAGTCATAGGAACCGCCGTACTGTTAAGTGGGGTCCAAGTGAACCCGTCAGAATGACTGAAGTGATGCTTAACCAAAATCCTATGTCTTCGAGTGAAGACTATGAGAGCAAATCTTGTCCAGAGTTGGATAAGTCAGCTTTGCTTGTAGCCCAAGTAAAGTTACCGTGTGTGTTTGAAATCTGACCGTTGGAACACGTGTCAGTTCCTTAGTGACCAAGGGTCATTTCGGACAAATCAGGTCAGGTTGCCTAGTGGCTATAAATAGCCCACCCTCTACAACCATAAACGGTTGGCTGCTTAGAGTTAGTGCACGGCTTTTGTCGTTTGAGAGCAACCCACCTCGAAGCCTTTGAGAGAGAATTCCTTGCAAGGATAAAGCCCTAAACACCCAGAGCCAAAGAGTGTTAGGCATCACTCAAGTCTTCCTGTCTGTGTGATCTGAAGACTTATTACACTTGAGGACTATGAATCCTCCAGCCGGTTAGGCGTCGCGTTTTGAGCATCCAAGAGTCATGTGGATCGGCAGTGAACGAAGTCTGTGAAGGTTTGGAAGTCTACCTTGAAGACTTACTAGAGTGATTGGGCGAGGACTGGGTGTCCTTAGCTCAAGGGGAATAAGGTGAAGACGAGGTCTTCTGAGTTGAATCTCAGCCTCCCTAACCAGACATACAGTTGTCACAGCAACTGGAACTAGTCTAACAAATCATTGTCTTCAACAAGTCACTGGTTTCATCCTTCCCTTCCCTTTACTTACTGTTGGTCCTTGTGAAGTCATTGTATGATTGCTTTATCTTTTGTCTTCACTGAGTGACTGCTTGTTCTGATTGGCTTCACAATATCTTCCTACCTGATCTTTACTGCCTAGCTGCTATTAGTCATTATGCTTTCACTCCATTGAATACTTGACTATGGTTTGCCTAGTGTAGTCTACCTTCCGTTGCATGGTAATAGGTTTATTTCTATCGTTTGTCTTCGAAACTTCCATGTTTTGAAGACTTTCATAAAAATCGCCTATTCACCCCCCCTCTAGTCGATCACTAGCACTTTCAATTGGTATCAGAGCAAGGTACTCCCTTGTTCTGTGTGATTCAGTTTAACCACCTGGAGTTTTAGCTATGTCGACTGCAGGGATAATCAAAGTCTCCGCTGTGTGCCCAGTCTTCGATGGAACTGAATATCCCTACTGGAAGAATAAGATGCGCATGCATCTTGAAGCCATTGATGTCGACCTATGGTATGTCGTCAAGAATGGCGTTCCCAAGGCTGGTGAAGGTGTCACCGCTGCTGATGTCAAGAAGTTCGTTCAACTGGACTCCACTGCCAAGAACATCATCTGTGGTCATCTGACCAAAGGACAGTATGGCCATGTGAGTGCTTTGGAAACATCTAAGCTAGTCTGGGACTGGCTCTCCAAGGTCAACGAAGGCGTCTCAACCCAGAGAGAACAGAGAATCAGTGTCCTTCGCAACCTCTTCAACCGCTTCAAGAGAAATGACAATGAGAATGTTCAGCTCATGTTTGATCGACTCACTGACATCACAAATGAGCTTCAAGCCCTTGGCGCCACTGAGATCACCAAGCATGAAGTTGTCAAGACACTCCTGAGATCACTTGACAACTCGTTTGACACCCTAGCCCTGATGATTCAAGAACGTCCTGACTTCAAAACACTCGATCCGTCTGACATACTTGAGAGGCTCAACACACACGAGTTTTAGCTTTCTGAGAAAAGAGACATCTACGGTCCCAACTATGGGCGAACTCGTGCCTTGAAGGCAAAACCTGTCTCCTCATCTGAAGAAGAGTCTAACAGCAGTTCTGATGATCCTGAAGACATTGGAAAGGAGCTTGCTATGCTTGTGAAGAAGTTCCAAAAATTCACCAAGAAGAAAGGCTTCAGAAAGTCCTCACGATCAAGCTCAAGGAATGATGAAGCTTCTGCTCATGACTACAAGAAGAGAACATGCCACAAGTGCAAGAAACCTGGCCACTACATCTCTGAGTGTCCGTAGTGGGACAATGAGAACAAGAAGAAAAAGAAGAGCAAGGAGTATGATTCTGACGACAAGAAGAAGAAGAAATACTCAAAGTCTTCTTCCAAGTCCTCCTCAAAGTCTTCATCACACAAGAAGAGCTCATCTTGAAAGTGCTAGTGATCGACTAGAGGGGGGTGAATAGGCGATTTTTATGAAAGTCTTCAAAAAATGGAAGTTTCAAAGACAAACGATAGAAATAAACATATTACCATGCAGCGGAAGGTAGACTACACTAGGCAAACCATAGTCAAGTATTTAATGAAGTGAAAGCACAGTGACTAATAGCAGCTAGGCAGTAAAGATCAGGTAGGAAGATATTGTGAAGCCAATCAGAACAAGCAGTCACTCAGTGAAGACAAAAGATAAAGCAATCATACAATGACTTCACAAGGACCAACAGTAAGTAAAGGGAAGGGAAGGATGAAACCAGTGAGCTTGGTGAAGACAAAGATTTGGTAGACCAGTTCCAACTGTTGTGACAGTTGTACGTCTGGTTAGGGCAGCTAGGTATTTAAACCTGAGGACACATAGTCCTGGACACCCAGTCCTCACCGTATTCCCCTTGAGGTAAGGTCACATAGACCTCGCCCAATCACTCTGGTAAGTCTTCAAGGTAGACTTCCAAACCTTCACAGACTTCGTTCACCGGCGATCCACAATGACTCTTGGATGCTCAGAACACGACGCCTAACCGGCTGGAGGATTCACAGTCCTCAAGTGTAATAACTCTTCAGATCACACAGACAGGAAGACTTGAGTGATGCCTAACACTCTTTGGCTCTGGGTTTTTAGGGCTTTATCCTCGCAAGGAATTCTCTCTCAAAGGCATCGAGGTGGGTTGCTCTCAAACGACAAAAGTCGTACTCTAACTCTGAGCAGCCAACCGTTTATGGTTGTAGGGGTGGGTTATTTATAGCCAGTAGGCAACCCGACCTGATTTGTCCGAAATGACCCTTGGTCACTAAGGAACTGACACGTGTTCCAACGGTTAGATTTCAAACACACATGACAACTTTACCTGGACTACAAGCAAAGCTGACTTATCCAACTCTGGACAAGATTTTCTCTCATAGACTTCACTCAAAGACATAGGATTTTGGTTAAGCATCACTTCAGTCATTCTGACTGGTTCTCTTGGACCCCACTTAACAGTACGGTGGTTCCTATGACTCAACAAAGAAGAAAAAGAATGACGAAAGAACTAAGTCTTCGCGCTCCATAGTCTTCATGCGATGTCTTCTCTTGTCATAGTCTTCAATGTGAATGTCTTCACATACCACCTTTGTCTTCAATGTCTTCTTAGTGAAGATATGAGAAAGACAATCAAATCAACATAGTGAAGATAATCATGAAGACAAGTTGAGATTGAAGCCAAACCAAATGTGAAGGCATACCAAACGTAACGCCATGAGTGAATCACTTCAAACAGAAAAAATTGGTGGTGGCGTTACCCACCGTATAGGAAGTATTAGACCCAGACACGGCGCACAATTATCGTAGCGCTCCGAAGTCAAATTCCACATTAATGTATTCACACTTAGAATGTAAGTATTCATTGATTGAAGATATACTTTACTTCGTGTGTTGCACATCTAAGTCATCAACATGCATAAGTGTTAGGATGTGTGCCTGATCATAGGACATTTGAGGATTCCAAGATATTTAGCTCACACCGTAGCTTGCAAAACCTCTTCTCATCGAAGGGCTTGGTGAAGATATCTGCCAATTGCTCTTCAGTGTTGACGTGTATGATATCAATATCTTCCTTCACAACATGATCTCTGAGAAAGTGATGACGAATTTCAATGTGCTTTGTCTTCGAGTGTTGAACTGGGTTGTTGGCAATCTTGATGGCGCTTTCGTTGTCGCAGTAGAGTGGCACTTGCTTTAGATGAATGCCATAGTCTTTGAGTGTTTGCTTCATCCATAGAAGCTGAGCGCAGCAAGATCCAGCAGCAATGTATTCAGATTTAGCAGTGGAGAGAGATACACAGTTCTGCTTCTTTGAAGACCAACATACAAGTGATCGTCCCAGAAAATGACATGTGCCTGATGTAGACTTGCGATCCACCTTGTCACCAGCATAATCAGCATCCGAGAATCCAACCAGATCAAACTCTGAGCCCTTTGGATACCATAATCCTAACATTGGGGTGTAAGCCAAATATCGAAGAATTCGCTTCACAGCTAAGTGATCGATTCCTTTGGTGCCGCTTGGAATCAAGCACACATGCAAACACTAAGCATAATATCTGGCCTAGATGCACATAGATAAAGTAAAGAACAAATCATGGAGCGGTATACCTTTTTGATCGAACTCTTTACCATTGTCGTCGGGACCCAGATGATGTTTGGCTGGCATTGGCATCGTGAAGCCTTTGCAGTCTTGCATCCCTAATTTCTTCAGGCAATCTTTGAGGTACTTCTCTTGAGATATGAAGATGTCGTTGCGTTGCTGACGTATTTGAAGACCAAGGAAGAACTTCAGCTCACCCATCATGGACATCTGATATTGCTCTTGCATCATATATCCAAACTCTTCACTGTATTTCTGATTGGTGCAGCCGAAGATAATGTCATCCACATATATTTGGCACATAAACAGTTCACCATCATAGGTCTTCGTGAAGTGAGTGGGGTCGAGGGAACCAGGTTTGAAGCCTTTGCTCTCCAGGAAATCTTTGAGTGTGTCATACCAAGCCCGAGGGGCTTGTTTGAGGCCATACAATGCCTTGTTGAGCTTGTACACCATGTCAGGATGTTTTGGATCTTCAAAGCCAGGCGGTTGTGCAACATACACTTCTTCTTCAATCCTGCCATTGAGAAAAGCGCTCTTCACATCCATTTGATACAGAAGAATGTTATGATGATTTGCATAGGCCAGCAGTATGTGTATGGCTTCAAGTCTAGCCACAGGAGCAAATGTTTGATCGAAGTCAATCCCTTCAACTTGAGTGTACCCTTGAGCAACGAGACGAGCTTTGTTTCTGACAACTTGACCATGCTCATCTTGCTTGTTGCGATACATCCATTTGGTGCCTATTATATTGTGCTTGCGAGAATCAGGATGCTTAACCAGTTCCCATACATTATTCAGCTCAAACTGTTGAAGCTCTTCTTGCATAGCTTGAATCCATTTAGGTTCCATGAAGGCTTCTTCAACTTTCTTGGGTTCAGATATTGAAACGAATGTGAAGTGCCCACAGAAATTTGCTAGCTGTGTTGCCCTTGAACGAGTGAGTGGACCTGGTGCATTGATGCTATCAATTATTTTCTCAATATGTACTTCATTTGCAACACGAGGATGTACAGGACGAAGATTTTGCTCTTGCTGATCATTGTCATCGTTAGAAGGATTGTCTTCAGGCTGAGCACTGTCTTTAGGTTGATCATTGTCTTCAGGTTGATCAGGTGCGGAGATGATAAGTTCCTCTTCAGGCTGAGCTTCAGAAGGTATGATTTCTCCGGTTCCCATAAGTTTGATTGATTCACTGGATGGAACTTCATCTAGTACGTTTGGCAGGTGCTCTCTTTGTGAGCCGTTAGTCTCATCGAACCGCACATCCACTATTTCAACCACTTTATAGTGAAAAAGGTTGAAGACTCTGTAGGAGTGTGAATCCTTTCCATATCCAAGCATAAAACCTTCATGTGCTTTTGGTGCAAATTTTGAAGTGTGATGTGGATCCTTGATCCAGCACCTGGCACCAAATACTCTGAAGTAACTGACATTTGGCTTCTTGCCAGTAAGGAGCTCACATGATGTCTTGTTCAGAAGCTTGTGAAGATAAACACGGTTGATGATATGGCATGCAATATCAATGGCTTCAGGCCAGAATTTTCTTGGAGTCTTGTATTCATCAAGCATCGTCCGAGCCATCTCAATAAGTGTTCTGTTCTTGCGTTCGACGACGCCATTCTGCTGTGGCGTGTACAGAGCTGAGAATTCATGTGTGATGCCCAAAGTATCAAGATATGTATCTAGCCCAGTGTTATTGAATTCAGTGCCATTGTCACTTCTGATGTCCTTTATCTTGACGCCATAGTTGTTCATTGCTCGATTGGCAAAGCGTCTAAAGACATCCTGCACTTTAGTCTTGTAGAGGATTATATGCACCCAAGTATATCTTGAGTAATCATCAACAATGAAAAAGCCATAGAGACAAGCAGTAGTAGTAAGAGTTGAGTAATGAGTGGGACCGAACAGATCCATGTGGAGCAGTTCGAAGAGTTGAGTCGTTGTCATGATTGTCTTCGAGGGATGCTTGGCCCTCGTCATCTTTCCTGCTTCACAGGCACCGCATAAGTGATCCTTCTTGAACTTGACGCCCTCGATGCCTATGACATGCTTCTTCCTTGCGAGGGTGTGGAGGTTCCTCATGCCAGCATGCCCTAGCCTCCGATGCCAGAGCCAGCATTCAGAAGCTTTTGCTAGAAGACATACGGCAAGTTGTGGTCCTACTGAGAAATCTACCACGTACAAATCATCTTTCCGATACCCTTCAAACACTAGAGACTTGTCAGATTCCATTAGAACAAGGCAACGATATTTTCCAAACATCACAATCATGTTTAAATCACAGAGCATTGAGACAGACATTAAGTTGAAACCAAGGGATTCAACAAGCATGACTTTATCCATGTGTTGATCCTTTGAGATTGCAACTCTACCTAGACCCAATACCTTGCTTTTACCAGTGTCAGCAAATGTGATGTGACTTTTGTCAGATGGACGTAAGGTTGAGTCCATGAGAAGGCTTCGCTTTCCAGTCATGTGATTAGTACACCCACTATCAATAATCCATTCTGAAGCAGCTCGTGTCGTACCCTACAGTGCAGTTAGGGGGATAGGCTTCACGAAGAGAATTGTGAAGCATAAACATTTGACGAGCAAGTGGATTATGAAAGCTTAGATCGAGGTTAGGACTGATAGGGCAAGTGGCAAGCGACTCAGGAACAAAATACATAATAAGACCATTTGGGCATTTGATCTTGCGCCCTACAAGATGTTTAAGGTCCCCAGCAATGGCTTCAGACGATTTTGGTTTTTGGCTGGAGATCTTTCCCTACAAAAGAGAGTTAAGCTTTCTTAGCCACCCACATCTTCAAGGGTGGCTTCGAAGCAATGAGTCTAAGTGCAGCATCTGAGAACTTTGGCTTTGGAGCCCTAGCAAAAAGTCTTGTAGGTGGACAATAGTACTCATAAGAATAAGCAGAGTAGTTCTTGGTCTTATGAACATGGCGGTTTGATGAAACGCGCTCATATTCATAGGCCTGAGTAAGGTTTCCCTGCAAAACATTTGCGTTAGTGCGACTCAGGTGAGTCCTCTGTCTGTATGAAGCCTTTGGACCGTATGAAGCCTGTGGTCTGGGGTTTGTCTTCTTCATGTGTGGTGTCTTGACGACATTCACAGGAAGATTCTCCAAACATCTTTTCGGCACCCAGACTTTCTTCATAGGCGGCCCATTCCTGCAGTTAGTACCAATATACCTGGCAAACACTTCACCATTCTGATTCTTAAACAGTTTATAGTTTGCATCAAAGGATTCATCAATAACAATGGGATTAGCACAAGTGAAGCCAGATAGGCTGGATGGATCCGCTGAAGGTTCCTTTGCAGCAACCCATGTGGTTTTGGGGTACTGCTCAGGTTTCTAGTAAGAGCCATCAGCATTAATTTTCCTTTCGAACCCAACACCCTCTTTCCTAGGGTTTCGGTTCAGGATCTGCCTTTTGAGGACATCACATAGTGTCTGATGCCCTTTGAGACTTTTGTACATCCCTGTTTCAAGCAATGTCTTCAACCTAGCATTCTCATCAGCAGTAGCAGTGGTATCCTCAGCAGAGGGGTTAGTTACCACATCAATAGTTGAAGATATTGCAATAGTAGCAGCAGTAGAACACCCAACAGCAGAAGTAGCGTTGTCACGCTCGATGCATTTAAGACATGGTGGTTCAAATCTTTCCTGAGCTGAACTGATCTGTTCGGCGCGAAGTGACTCGTTTTCCTTTTGAAGATCTTCATGAGCTGCTCTCAATTTCTCAAGATCTTGCTTCCTTTGAAGATAATCATAGGAAAGCCTTTCATGAGTTGTTGAGAGCGTTTCATGACGACTTTCAAGTTCCTCATACTTAACGTGAAGATTTTTTATGTCTTCAATTAAGGACTGAGATCGAGTCATTTCAGTGTCTAATAGATCATCGCTTTTGTCTAACAGTTTTTGAATATGTTCCATAGCTTTCTGTTGTTCAGTTGCAATTTTAGCAAGTGTTTTGTAGCTGGGTTTGGAACCACAATCAGAGTCATCTTCACTAGATGTTTGATAGTGAGTAGTGCATGTGTTTACCTTGGCACTGCGTGCCATGAAGCAGTAGGTAGGAGCGGAGTAGTCCTTGTCATTTGCATCGGTGTCGGTGATGAAGTCATTGTCTTCAGTGTTGAAGATGGACTTGGCAATGTATGCTGTAGCCAGACTCGCAACGCCAGAATCAGACTCCTCCTCAGACTCCACCTCCGCCTCCTTAGAAGCGGACTCCTCCTCTGAATCCATTTCCTTGCCAACAAACGCACGTGTCTTGCCAGATGAGCTCTTCTTGTGTGATGAAGACTTTGAGGAAGACTTGGAAGAAGACTTTGAGTATTTCTTCTTCTTCTTGTCGTCAGAGTCATACTCCTTGCTCTTCTTCTTCTTGTTGTTCTCATTGTCCCACTGCAGACACTCAGAGATGTAGTGGCCAGGTTTCTTGCACTTGTGGCATGTTCTCTTCTTGTAGTCATGAGCAGAAGCTTCATCATTCCTTGAGCTTGATCGTGAAGACTTTCTGAAGCCTTTCTTCTTGGTGAATTTTTGTAACTTCTTCACAAGAATAGCAAGCTCTTTTCCAATGTCTTCAGGATCATCAGAACTGCTGTCAGATTCTTCTTCAGATGAGGAGACAGCTTTTGCCTTCAAGGCACGAGTTCGCCCATAGTTGGGACCATAGATGTCTCTTTTCTCAGAAAGCTGAAACTCATGTGTGTTGAGCCTCTCAAGTATGTCAGACGGATCGAGTGTCTTGAAGTCAGGACGTTCTTGAATCATCGGGGCTAGGGTGTCAAACGAGCTGTCAAGTGATCTCCAGAGTGTCTTGACGACTTCATGCTTGGTGATCTCAGTGGCGCCGAGAGCTTGAAGCTCATTTGTGATGTCAGTGAGTCGATCAAACGTGAGCTGGACATTCTCATTGTCATTTATCTTGAAGCGGTTGAAGAGGTTGCGAAGGACACTGATTCTCTGATCTCTCTGGGTTGAGACGCCTTCATTGACCTTGGAGAGCCAGTCCCAGACTAGCTTAGATGTTTCCAAAGCACTCACGCGGCCATACTGTCCTTTGGTCAGATGACCACAGATGATGTTCTTGGCAGTGGAGTCCAGTTGAACGAACTTCTTGACATCAGCAGCGGTGACACCTGCACCAGCCTTGGGAATGCCATTCTTGACGACATACCATAGGTCGACATCAATGGCTTCAAGATGCATGCGCATCTTATTCTTCCAGTAGGGATATTCAGTTCCATCGAAGACGGGGCATGCAGCGGAGACTTTAATTATCCCTGCAGTCGACATAGCTAAAACTCCAGGTGGTTAAACCGAATCACACAGAACAAGGGAGTACCTTGCTCTGATGCCAACTGAAAGTGCTAGTGATCAATGGAAGTTTCGAAGGCAAACGATATAAATAAACCTATTACCATGCAGCGGAAGGTAGACTACACTAGGCAAACCATAGTCAAGTATTCAATGAAGTGAAAGCACAATGACTAATAGCAGCTAAGCAGTAAAGATCAGGTAGGAAGATATTGTGAAGCCAATCAGAACAAGCAATCACTCAGTGAAGACAAAAGATAAAGCAATCATACAACGACTTCACAAGGACCAACAGTAAGTAAAGGGAAGGGAAGGATGAAACCAGTGAGCTTGGTGAAGACAAAGATTTGGTAGACCAGTTCCAACTGTTGTGACAGTTGTACGTCTGGTTAGGGCGGCTAGGTATTTAAACCTGAGGACACATAGTCCCGGACACCCAGTCCTGAACATGCAGCTCAGGACACCCAGTCCTCACCGTATTCCCCTTGAGGTAAGGTCACACATACCTCGCCCAATCACTCTGGTAAGTCTTCAAGGTAGACTTCCAAACCTTCACAGACTTCGCTCACCGGCGATCCACAATGACTCTTGGATGCTCAGAACGCGACGCCTAACCGGCTGGAGGATTCACAGTCCTCAAGTGTAATAAGTCTTCAGATCACACAGACAGGAAGACTTAATTGATGCCTAACACTCTTTGGCTCTGGGTGTTTAGGGCTTTATCCTCGCAAAGAATTCTCTCTCAAAGGCTTCGAGGTGGGTTGCTCTCAAACGACAAAAGTCGTACTCTAACTCTGAGCAGCCAACCGTTTATGGTTGTAGGGGGTGGGCTATTTATAGCCACTGGGCAACCCGACCTGATTTGTCCGAAATGACCCTTGGTCACTAAGGAACTGACACGTGTTCCAACGGTCAGATTTCAAACACACACGGCAACTTTACTTGGACTACAAGCAAAGCTGACTTATCCAACTCTGGACAAGATTTGCTCTCATAGTCTTCACTCGAAGACATAGGATTTTGGTTAAGCATCACTTCAGTCATTCTGACTGGTTCTCTTGGACCCCACTTAACAGTACGGTGGTTCCTATGACTCAACAAAGAAGAAAAAGAACGACGAAAGAACTAAGTCTTCGCACTCCATAGTCTTCATGCGATGTCTTCTCTTGTCATAGTCTTCAATGTGAATGTCTTCACATACCACCTTTGTCTTCAATGTCTTCTTACATTTTTAGGGGTCATCTCTGGTAGGAAAACGAAATCAATGAGGGACTTCTACCTGTGTTATCCTGCAATTCTCACAAACACATTAGTCCCTCAACTAGGTTTGTCGTCAATACTCCAAAACCAACTAGGGGTGGCACTAGATGCACTTACACATCTGGCAAGGCACGTGCATTTGTTGGCAAGGAAATGGATTCAGAGGAGGAGTCCGCTTCTAAGGAGGCGGAGATGGAGTCTGAGGAGGAGTCCGATTCTGGCGTTGCGAGTCTGGCTACAGCATACGTTGCCAAGTCCATCCTCAACACTGAAGACAATGACTCCGTCACCGACACCGATGCAATTGACAAGGACTACTCCGCTCCTACCTACTGCTTCATGGCACGCGGTGCCAAGGTAAACACACGCACTACTCACTATCAAACATCTAGTGAAGATGACTCTGATTGTGGTTCCAAACCCAGCTACAAAACACTTGCTAAAATTGCAACTGAACAACAGAAAGCTATGGAACATATTCAAAAACTGTTAGACAAAAGCAATGACCTGTTAGACGCCGAAATGACTCGATCTCAGTCCTTAATTGAAGACATAAAAAATCTTCACGTTAAGTATGAGGAATTTGAAAGTCGTCATGAAACACTCTCAACAACTCATGAAAAGCTTTCCTATGATTATTTTCAAAGGAAGCAAGATCTTGAGAAATTGAGAGCGGCTCATGAAGATCTTCAAAAGGAAAACGAGTCACTTCGCGCCAAACAGATCAGTTCCGCTCAGGAAGGATTTGAACCACCATGTCTTAAATGTATTGAGCGTGACAACGCTACTTCTGTTGCTGGTTGTTCTACTGCTGCTACTATTGCAATATCTTCAACTGCTGATGTGCCAACTAACCCCTCTGCTGAGGATGCCACTGCTATTGCTGATGAGAATGCTAGGTTGAAGACATTGCTTGAAACAGGGATGTTCAAAAGCCTCAAAGGGCATCAGATACTATGTGATGTCCTCAAAAGGCAGATCCTGAACCGAAACCCTAGGAAAGAGGGTGTTGGGTTCGATGAATGATGATGGCTCTTACTGGAAACCTGAGCAGTATCCCAAAACCACATGGGTTGCTGCAAAGGGACCTTCAGTGGATCCATCCACCCTATCTGGCTTCACTTGTGCTAATCCCATTGTTATTGATGAATCCTTTGATGCAAACTATAAACTGTTTAAGAATCAGAAGGGTGAAGTATTTGCCAGGTATATTGGTACTAACTGCAGGAATGGACCGCCTATGACGAAGGTCTGGGTGCCGAAAAGGTGTTTGGAGAATCTTCCTGTGAATTTCATCATGACACCACAGGTAAAGAAGACAAACCCCAGACCACAGGCTTCATATGGTCCAAAGGCTTCATATAGACAGAGGACTCACCTGAGTCGCACTAATGCAAATGTTTTGCAGGGAAGCCATACTCAGGCCTATGAATATGAGCGTGTTTCATCAAACCGCCATGTTCATAAGACCAAGAACTATTCTGCTTATTCTTATGAGTACTATTATTCACCTGCCAGACTTTTTGCTAGGGCTCCAAAGCCAAAGTTCTCAGATGCTGCACTTAGACTCATTGCTTCGAAGCCACCCTTGAAGATGTGGGTGGCTAAGAAAGCTTAACTCTCTTTTGCAGGGAAAGGTCTCCAACCGAAAACCAAAATCGTCTGAAGCTATTGCTGGGGACCTTAAACATCTTGTAGGGCGCAAGATCAAATGCCCAAATGGTCTTATTATGTATTTTGTTCCTGAGTCGCTTGCTACTTGCCCTATCAGTCCTAACCTCGATCTAAGCTTTCATAATCCACTTGCCCGTCAAATGTTTTTGCTTCACAATTCTCTTCGTGAAGCCTATCCCCCTAACTGCACTGTAGGGTACAACACCAGCTGCTTCAGAATGGATTATTGATAGTGGGTGTACTAATCACATGACTGGCAAGCGAAGCCTTCTTATGGACTCAACCTTACGTCCATCTGACAAAAGTCACATCACATTTGCTGACACTGGTAAAAACAAGGTATTGGGTCTAGGTAGAGTTGCAATCTCAAAGGATCAACACATGGATAAAGTCATGCTTGTTGAATCCCTTGGTTTCAACTTAATGTCTGTCTCAATGCTTTGCGATTTAAACATGATTGTGATGTTTGGAAAATATCGTTGCCTTGTTCTAATGGAATCTGACAAGTGTGTAGTGTTTGAAGGGTATTGGAAAGATGATTTGTACATGGTAGATTTCTCAGCAGGACCACAACTTACCATATGTCTTCTAGCAAAAGCTTCAGAATGCTGGCTCTGGCATCGGAGGCTAGGGCATGCTGGCATGAGGAACTTGCACACTCTTGCAAGAAATAAGCATGTCATAGGCATCGAGGGCGTCAAGTTCAAGAAGGATCACTTATGCGGTGCCTGTGAAGCAGGAAAGATGACAAGGGCCGAGCATCCCTCGAAGACAATCATGACAACGACTCAACCCTTCGAACTGCTCCACATGGACCTTTTCGGTCCCACTCATTACTCAACTCTTACTACTACTGCTTGTCTCTATGGTTTTGTCATTATTGATGATTATTCAAGATATATTTGGGTGCATATAATCCTCTACAAGACTGAAGTGCAGGATGTCTTCAGACGCTTCGCCAATCGAGCCATGAACAACAATGGCGTCAAGATAAAGCACATCAGAAGTGACAATGGCACTGAATTCAAGAACACTGGGCTAGATACATATCTTGATACTTTGGGCATCACACATGAATTCTCATCTCTGTACACGCCACAGCAGAATGGCATCATCGAACGCAAGAACAGAACACTTATTGAGATGGCTCGGACGATGCTTGATGAATACAAGACTCTAAGAAAATTCTGGCCTGAAGCCATTGATACTGCATGCCATATCATCAACCGTGTTTATCTTCACAAGCTTCTGAACAAGACATCCTATTAGCTCCTTACTGGCAAGAAGCCAAATGTCAGTTACTTCAGAGTATTTGGTGCCAGGTGCTGGATCAAGGATCCACATCACACTTCAAAATTTGCACCAAAAGCACATGAAGGTTTTATGCTTGGATATGGAAAGGATTCGCACTCCTACATAGTCTTCAACCTCTTTCACTATAAAGTGGTTGAAATTGTGGATGTGCGGTTCGATGAGACTAACGGCTCGCAAAGAGAGCACCTGCCAAATGTGCTAGATGAAGTTCCATCCAGTGAATCAATCAAACTTATGGGAACTGGAGAAATCATACCTTCTGAAGCTCAGTCTGAAGAGGAACTTATCATCTCCGCACTTGATCAACTTGAAGACAATGCTCAGCCTGAAGACAATCCTTCTAACGATGACAATGATCAGCAAGAGCAAAATCTTCGTCCTGTTCATCCTCGTGTTGCAAATGAAGTATAGATTGAGAGAATAATTGATAGCATCAATGCACCAGGTCCACTCACTCGTTCAAGGGCAACACAGCTAGCAAATTTCTGTGGGCACTTCGCATTTGTCTCAATATCTGAACCCAAGAAAGTTGATGAAGCCTTCATGGAACCTAAATGGATTCAAGCTATGCAAGAAGAGCTTCAACAGTTTGAGCTGAATAATGTATGGGAACTGGTTAAGCGTCCTGATCCTCGCAAGCACAATATAATAGGCACCAAATGGATATATCGCAACAAGACAGATGAGCATGGTCAAGTTGTCAGAAACAAAGCTCGTCTCGTTGCTCAAGGATACACTCAAGTTGAAGGGCTTGACTTCGATGAGACATTTGCTCCTATGGCTAGACTTGAAGCCATACGCATACTGCTGGCCTATGCAAATCATCATAACATTTTTCTGCATCAAATGGATGTGAAGAGCGCTTTTCTCAATGGAAAGATTGACGAAGAAGTGTATGTTGCACAACTGCCTGACTTTGAAGATCCAAAACATCCTGACATGGTGTACAAGCTCAACAAGGCACTGTATGGCCTCAAACAAGCCCCTAGGGCTTCGTATAACACACTCAAAGACTTCCTGAAGAGCAAAGGCTTCAAACCTGGTTCCCTCGACCCCACTCTCTTCACGAAGACATATGATGGTGAACTGTTTGTGTGCCAAATATATGTGGATGACATTATCTTCGGCTGCACCAATCAGAAATACACTGACGAGTTTGGATATATGATGCAAGAGCAATATCAGATGTCCATGATGGGTGAGCTGAAGTTCTTCCTTGGTCTTCAAATACGTCAGCAATGCAACAACATCTTTATATCTCAAGAGAAATACCTCAAAGATTGCCTGAAGAAATTTGGAATGCAAGATTGCAAAGGCTACACAACGCCAATGCCAGCCAAACATCATCTGGGTCCCGACGACAATGGTAAAGAGTTCGATCAAAAGGTATACCGCTCCATGATTGGTTCCTTGCTTTATTTATGTGCATCTAGGACAGATATCATGCTTAGTGTTTGCATGTGTGCCCGGTTCCAAGCGGCACCAAAGGAATCGCATCACTTAGCTGTGAAGCGAATTCTCACATATTTGGCTCACATCCCAACACTAGGATTATGGTATCCAAAGGGCTCAGAGTTTGATCTAGTTGGATTCTCAGATGCTGATTATGCTGGTGACAAGATGGATCGCAAGTCTACATCAGGCACATGTCATTTTCTGGGACGATCACTTGTATGTTGGTCTTCAAAGAAGCAGAACTGTGTATCTCTCTCCACTGCTGAATCTGAATACATTGCTGCTGGATCTTGCTGCGCTCAGCTTCTATGGATGAAGCAAACACTCAAAGACTATGGCATTCACCTGAAGCAAGTACCACTCTACTGCGACAACAAAAGCGCCATCAAGATTGCCAACAACCCAGTTCAGCACTCGAAGACAAAGCACATTGAAATTCGTCATCACTTTCTCAGAGATCATGTTGTGAAGGAAGATATTGATATCATACACGTCAACACTGAAGAGCAATTGGCAGATATCTTCACCAAGCCCTTGGATGAGAAGAGGTTTTGCAAGTTACGGTGTGAGCTAAATATCTTGGAATCTTCAAATCTCCTGTGATCAGGCACACATCCTAACACTTATTGAAAGTGCGTTATATCGACTAGAGGGGGGGGGGTGAATAGGCGATTTTTATGAAAGTCTTCAAAACGTGGGAGTTATGAAGACAAACAGTGAAGATATGCCTATTACTATGCAGCGGAAGTTAGATTACACTAGGCAAGCCATGGTCAAGTATTCAATAGAGTGAAAGCACAATGACAAACAGCTGCAGTGTAATAAGGATCAGGTAGGAAGAAGTTATGAAGCCAAACAGATCATACATTCACGTTGTGAAGACAAAAGATAGAGCAAGCATGCAATGGCTTCACAATGAGTAACAGTAAGAAAAAGGAAGTGAAGATGAAACCAGTGACTCGTTGAAGACAATGATGTGTTGGACCAGTTCCAGTTGTTGTGACAACTGTACGTCTGGTTGGAGCGGCTAGGTATTTAAACCTTAGGACACACAGTCCCGGACACCCAGTCCTGAACACGCAGCTCAGGACACCAAGTCCTCACCGTATTCTCCTTGAGCTAAGGTCACATAGTCCTCGCCCAATCACTCTGGTAAGTCTTCAAGGTAGACTCCCAAACCTTCATAGACTTCGTTCACTGGCAATCCACAATGTCTCTTGGATGCTTTGAACGCGACGCCTAACCGTCTGGGGATGCACAGTCCTCAAGTGTAATAAGTCTTCAGATCACACAGACAAGAAGACTTAAGTGATGCCCAATGTTCTCTGGCTCTGGGTGGTTAGGGCTTTTCTCCTCGCTAGGAATTTTCTCTCAAAGGCTTCGAGGTGGGTTGCTCTCAAACGACAAAAGCCGTGCACTGAAATCTGAGCAGCCAACCATTTATGGTTGTAGGGGGTGGGCTATTTATAGCCACTTGGCAACCCGACCTGATTTGTCCAAAATGACCCTGGGTCACTAAGGAACTGACACGTGTCTCAACGGTCAGATTTCAAACTCTCATGGCAACTTTACTTGTGCTGCAAGCAAAGCTGACTTGTCCGGCTCTGGACAAGATTCGCTCTCATTGTCTTCACTCGAAGACATAGGTTTTTGGTTTAGGCATCACTTCAGTCATTACTGGTTCTCCTGGACCCCACTTAACAGTACGGTGGTTCCTATGACTCAACACAAAAGAAAAAGAACTACGAAAGATCTAAGTCTTCGAGCTCCATAGGCTTCATATCGTGTCTTCTTTTGTCATAGTCTTCAATGTGAATATCTTCATATACCACCTTTGACTTCAATGTCTTCATACATTTTTAGGGGTCATCTCTGGTAGTAAAACCGAATCAATGAGGGACTTCTACCTGTGTTATCCTGCAATTCTCACAAACACATTAGTCCCTCAACTAGGTTTGTCGTCAATACTCCAAAACCAACTAGGGGTGGCACTAGATGCACTTACAATCTCCCCCTTTTTGGTGATTGATGACAAACTAGTTGAAGTTTTCAACGGGGAATATAGACTGTGAAATTGTAAAGGATAAGGAATTGTCTTCATAAGTTGCAAGGGCTCCCCCTGAAGATGTGCATACAAGTTAATTTGCTTTTGGAATGCAAATGCACATGGCAGGTTGTACTTGTGGAGATCCACTTCAGCTTATGATGACAATCCACTATGCATGTGAAGATATATGAAGATAATGACATGCATAATGGAAAATGGACGTCTGCAGAATGAGATAAGTGCGGAATTTATCGTCGCACATGCGGAATTTATCTTCGCAAAACAGGGTGGCAAACAAGTAGCAGACGACCATCTGGTTTAAGTGCTACAACTCATAAGAACCAAATGTAAAGCAAGAGTTGTAAGCACGAAGCAAAATATAACAAAACATAAAGCACCCGCCCATATGGACCCTCTTGAAGACTATCAACCCATATGCTTCTCCCCCTTTTGTCAGCAAGGACCAAAAAGGTTTGAAGACATAGAGTGTCTACTCGTTCCCAGGAGCAGCAGGGTTGTTGGAGGTGTTTGGCGGTGCAGAAGAGCTTGGAGGTGCTGAAGCAGGTGGCGGTGAGGTAGCATCGTCTTCTTCATCAATGATTCTGGCAGTGACTGTGGCAGCAGATGAGGAAAACTCAGAGTCTTCAAGTGATGTTGTGCTTTGCATCACAGCCCTTCTAGGAGGTGTGGTGTCAAACTTGAATCGCTCAGTGAAGCCATCCTCTTCAAGTTCAGCTTCAGTACACATCATTGATAGCCCTTTCCATGTAGGACGACAGGTTTCATGAGTAACGAAAGCATTCTTGGTGGCAAGATTTCGAAGACGATTAACATCCACCAAGAGGCTTTTCATCTGACGCTTTATCCAGTCATGATGCCTATCTTGTTTTTGATGAAGGGCCACAAGAAGCTCTCGGTCATTGAGAACACGAGCGCGCTTCTTGGGTCTTGAAGCAGTTGCACTATCAGTGGCTTCAGTTGAAGCAGGGTGTGGCGCACGTGTAGTGCCAGCCAAAGGATACACCCTGGAGATGGCTTCAACACCCTCATCATTCTGAGTGAAGCTCTGGTGTTCTGCATTCTGAAGACTCAAAGGTTGCTTGGCAGGCTCAGGATATATAGCTTCAGCAGAGGTATCCACATCTGGCAAGAAAATCCGATGGTTGCGGGCTGAGGGCTGATATGAGATCGCAGAGTGAAGCTTGATCAGTCTCATTACCCAAGGAGCATAGTACTTTAAACCAAACAGATCTGAGCCTGATGCAACTAGTTGGCGTATGAAGAAATGCTGTGCGTTGAAGCATTTGCCATGAAGAATACAGAATATCAGAGTCTTCATTGCACCCTCGATCTTGGCATTTGGAGAGTGCCCTTTAATAGGCCAGAGAGTCCGCCGGATAATGTGACAGATGGTTCTGGGCAGGTACTCAAAGTCTTCAACAAAGAACTCTGTTGGATAAGGAGCATCGTGGGGCAATGGCTTCATCAAGGAGAGCATCTGACTCATATTTGGTTCAGGCCTCTGGAATATGCTCTCAAGAGCTTCAGTGTGTAGTGGACAGCCTTCCTCAAGAGTTCGCCAGGAGTGGGCAGGCCGGTGAGCTCAATGATATCGAATGCATTGGCTTCGTGATGGACATTGCCGGTCATCCACTCCAGGGCCCAAGTCTTCGGATCTCTGTTGTATCCTTTGATGTGTAGGGTGGCATAGAATTGCAACAGAAGCTCTTCATTCCAGTGCTCTTCATCAGTTATAAACTGCAGCAGACCCACTTGCTTGAAGCAATCCAGTGCTTCCTCTAAACAGGGCAGACCAGCAATAGCTTCAACATCAAGGCGCTTGTGCGGGAAGATGCGATCTTGATTGTATAGGATGCATGAATAGTAGCTGTGCTGAGGATAGCTCCAGAACCTATCTGATGAAATCCTTTCCCTTGAATAGGGGTTCTTGGAGCTGTTGAAGAATGTATTGTCTGCCTTGAAGCTATTGATGTCAAAGGAGCCAGGTGCTGATGCGGGACCTGGGAACCTTGGCAGCCTTGGGACTGGCTTCTGGACATGAGGCCTGTGCTCAACATGGTAATCAAATTGAGGACCAGCAACAGACTCAGGAACAGAAGTGTCTGGATCAGTAGCTTCGCTGTCTGCTGAAGCTTTTGGTGGGGAGGGCTCCACATGGGCTTCAGTGTTGGTTGTGGCAGCCTCAACATTTTCAGCCTCCGCTTGACTAGCTGGAGGGTCGGTTACAAGCACGTTCTCCTGGAGAACTGCTTCTTGGTGGAGCATAGGAGTGGGCTCTTGTGGTGCTTCTTCTGCGGCTGATGCAGCTGGAATGTCTTCAGCATAGACTTGAGGCCTTGGACCTTTGCGAAGCCTGCGGAATGCAGACGACGCCTGTGGGGTTGGTGTGGGCTGGGCCTCATTGTCTTCTTCCTCTTGAGGGCGATCCGCCCATGACGCATCTTGTGCAATTGGCATCAGAGGACGACCAATGCTGATGAGTTCGCTTTGTTCATACTGAGGAAGGGTTGCATCATCTTGTACATTGTCCTGATGACCAATGTCTTCAGCAGCAATGGGGTCGGCTGCTGGTATGTCTTCAGCTTCAGGAGCCTCTATGGAAGCAGGCTCATGAACTGTCAGTTGTCGTTCTGCGTTGGGGTGAACCATAGAAATAGGTTCAACTATCAAGGGCTCTGTGGGAGCAGCCCGAGATTTCTTGATATTTCGCTTCTTCTTGCTGGGGGCAGTAGGAGAGGCTTCAGAGCTTTTCCTCTTCCTGGCTTCAGCCTCAGCAGTTCTTATCTTCTTGAGCTCTGAAGCTGTTGACCGGCTCTTTGGCTTCGAGCCAGTCGTTGCAGTTGGGAAGACAATTGGAACTGCTTCTTGCCTAGGTGCCTCTGGTTCAGCCATAGCAGGCTTCTTCTTCTTCGCGGCCATCTTGGGGTCGATGCCAGGACGCCCAAGTGCCTTGCGCTTCTCAGCCTCATTGTAGGCTTGTACACATCTTTCAGCCAGAGACTTCATCCGCTCACGTGAACCCTGAGCTTCTACACGCTTCTTCAGAAAATTTTCCTTTAGCTCATGCAACATGGTCTTGAAGCTATTCACTTCTTGCACGCTGAGCTTGGCCATATTCTTCTTGAACTGAGCCTTTTCATGATCAATTTTCTGCTTCAGTTCAACAATGCGCTGGGCAATTGCAAGTTCTGAAGCAATAGCGCCTTGGAAGGCGACGCTGAGGCCAATGGGCAACTGCAGATCTTCGAAGTTGATGTTTGGTGTGGCAAACCATTCGTCGATGAAGTTGTGGATGATGGCGACATCAAAGAGAGGCAAATTGTTGAAGATTTCAGCTTCTTCTTTGCTCTTGATGAGCTGCTCTAGAGCGTCATCTCCAAGATCTTCATCACTTGACAGATCAATGGCTTCGCTGCGCAGAATGGCAGCAGCTGTGAGCTCTTTGCCGGTGTGTGGCTGAGGCACCTTGGCCTTCTGGGGCTTGGAGACGCGGGATACGTCTTCAGACTGCACACTGTCTTCAGGAGGTGCAGTTGCCAATGGCTTCGCCCTTGAGATTTTTGGTGAAGGGGCCTGCTTTGAAGCTTTTGGCTTCTTCGACTGCTTTGGCTTCGGTACAGCAGGAGCTTCATCAGACTCAGAGTCAGCTGGAGGGTCATTTACGGCAGTCCCTTGGACTAAGATGCGGGTGATGAGGCCCTCAAGGTTGGCATACGGACCGATGATATTGGGTTCTGCGTCACGTGTGCCATCTGCCCTTGGTGCGGAGGGGCCAGGGTTTAAGTCTGACCCCAACTTCTTCTTGTTCTGCTTCGCTGATTGTTGGGCAAACTGGAAGTTGCGCTTGAATAGATTGTCGTCACGACACCAGAGTAGTGACGACGGATGTGCATCATCAGGCTGTGGCCCACGAACCATGCATGGATAGAAGCTTTGGGCAATAGCTTCATCTCTGGACCTGGGTACAAGGTTCTTGTATAAGATGTCTCCCCACGGTCTTTTGATGGCACTTTCCTCAGCATACTCTTGGGTGGTGAAGTGGTATTTGAACCATTGTTCTGCCCAATAGCGTCGAATCCATTGGATTCGGGTCTTGCGCTGCCCATAATTCTCTTCAGGATCTGTTTTATACATTTCTGCCAGGTCTTCAGGCAGATCTTTGGAAGTTCCTTCATGTCGCTGTCTTCCCCCCTTCCTTGCTACTGCTTCTGAAGCCATAAACTTTAACTTGAAAGGCTTCAAAACTTTCAAAGGCTTCAAAGGCTTTCTTTTGCTAGACCAACAAGAACTGGCTTCAGGAGAATTTATGTGATGCTGTAGGAATTCTGCAAATGAATGCAGACTATGAGAACCAAAGGATTCTCCCATGGACATGTACCTGTGACAGCATTAAGGTGCGAGGGAAGGGGAAGAGGTCATATGCATTCTCAGAAGGTTTTGAAGATTAATCAGTTTAGAAGACATTGACCTCATCGTGTGAAGACATTCACTCATAGATAAGAAGTTGGTTCCAGATTTGTACGAACCCACATATCAGTACAAGTGAGGAATCTAACTACTTCATGAAGCACAAGTGAATGTACTAAGCATGTTATGAGATGCAGATTGAGAGATCTAACTTGTGTGAAGAGAAACTTCTTATGGTAGAAAGTGACAGAACCATGAGATCAAAAGGGGCTGTAAAAAGAAGTTTTATTTACCACACTTGGAACTGCTAGACGGAGTGGGAGATGATGCCGAGCAGTTCAATCCTCCATGCCCTAACTTGGCGACGGAAGACACCTACGGCGACGACGGAGAGGACGATGTCCGCGATCGGCGTGAAGACGGCGTCGGACAGGTTGCGGCAGCGAAGCGCTTCATCGCCGGCGTCGTCGAGAGCTAGCGGTGGTGCTAGGGTTCGTGCGAGGGTGGAAGAAGGAGATAATGACCGCGGTAAGTGTGAATTTATAGGCACAGGGGCGGCACTGTGCTATTACTCAGGTGCCCCTGGCGATTCGCATCTGAGGAACGCGTGGCCAGTTTACGGAAGTTTGGGGTTTGTTCCACGTCCCACGCATGCCTGGATTGTCGGGCGGTCGTTCCTGCTTCTCCGGATTTTATGTGGAGGAATGAGCATTGAAAACGGACTTTATGGTTGTCTCTATATCTTCTGCTGACAAGGACGTAGTGAAGACATTCGACAGTTTCAATAGAATGCATATGACTTAGAGAGATAGAGTTTGAGATAGGAAGCATAGAGAAGTTTGGGGTCCGATCACATTCACTTAGATCAAAAGATTCAACACGAAGACATAGCTATAAGTGAATGCTGTAGAGGACAGAACACTAGCATATATATATATATATATATCTGTAGTCAACATAGTGAAGATAATCATGAAAATATGTTGAGTTCGAAGCCAAATCAAATGTGAAGACATTGCAAGGTAATGCCATGAGTGAAACACTTCAAAATGGAACGTTTGGTGGTGGCGTTACCCACCGTATAGGAAGTATTAGACTCAGACACGGCGCACAATTATCGTGGCGCTCCGAAGTCAAATTCCACATTAATGTATTCACACTTAGAATATATGTCTTCATTGATTGAAGATATACTTTACTTTGTGCGTTGCACTTCTAAGTCATCATATGCATAAGTGTTAGGATGTGTGCCTGATCACAGGACATTTGAGGATTCCAGGATATTTAGCTCACACCGTAACTTGCAAAACCTCTTCTCATCCAAGGGATTGGTGAAGATATCTGCCAATTGCACTTCAGTGTTGACGTGTATGATATCAATGTCTTCCTTCACAACATGATCTCTGAGAAAGTGATGATGAATTTCAATGTGCTTTGTCTTCGAGTGCTGAACTGGGTTGTTGGCAATCTTGATGGCGCTTTCGTTGTCGCAGTAAAGTGGCACTTGATTGAGATGAATGCCATAGTCCTTGAGTGTTTGCTTCATCCATAGAAGCTGAGCGCAGCAAGATCCAGCAGCAATGTATTCAGATTCAGCAGTGGAGAGAGATACACATTTCTGCTTCTTTGAAGACCAACATACAAGTGATCGTCTCAGAAAGTGACATGTGCCTGATGTAGACTTGCGATCAACTTTGTCACCAGCATAATCAGCATCCGAGAATCCAACCAAATCAAACTCTGAGCCCTTTGGATACCATAATCCTAGAGTTGGGGTGTGAGCCAAATATCGAAGAATTCGCTTCACAGCTAAGTGATGCGACTCCTTTGGTGCCGCTTGAAATCGAGCACGCATGCAAACACTAAGCATAATATCTGGCCTAGATGCACATAGATAAAGTAAAGAACCAATCATGGAGAGGTATACCTTTTGATCGAACTCTTTACCATTGTCTTCAGGACCCAGATGATGTTTGGCTGGCATTGGTGTTGTGAACCCCTTGCAGTCTTGCATACCGAACTTCTTCAGGCAATCTTTGAGATACTTCTCTTGAGATATGAAAATGCCATTGCATTGTTGTCGTATTTGAAGACCAAGGAAGAACTTCAGCTCCCCCATCATGGACATCTGATATTGCTCTTGCATCATATATCCAAACTCTTCACTGTACTTCTGATTTGTGCAGCCGAAGATAATGTCATCCACATATATTTGGCACACAAACAGTTCACCATCATATGTCTTCGTGAAAAGAGTGGGATCTAGGAAACCAGGTATGAAGCCTTTGCTCTTCAGGAAGTATTTGAGTGTGTCATACCAGGCCCTAGGGGCTTGTTTGAGGCCATACAGCGCCTTGGTGAGCTTGTATACCATGTCAGGATGTTTTGGATTTTCAAAGCCAGGCGGTTGTGCAACATACACTTCTTCTTCAATTTTGCCATTGAGAAAGGCACTCTTCATATCCATTTGATATAGAAGTATGTTATGATGATTTGCATAGGCCAGTAGTATGCGTATGGCTTCAAGCCTAGCCACAGGAGCAAACGTTTCATCGAAGTCAATGCCTTCCACTTGAGTATATCCTTGAGCAACGAGACGAGCTTTGTTTCTGAAAACTTGACCATACTCATCTTGCTTGTTGCGATATATCCATTTGGTGCCTATTATGTTGTGCTTCCGTGGATCAGGACGCTTAACCAGTTCCCATACATTATTCAGCTCAAACTGTTGAAGCTCTTCTTGCATAGCTTGAATCCATTCAGGTTCCATGAAGGCTTCTTCAACTTTCTTGGGTTCTGATATTGAGACGAATGCGAAGTGCCCACAGAAATTTTCTAGCTGAGTTGCCCTTGAACGAGTGAGTGGAGCAGGTGCATTGATGCTGTCAATTATTCTGTCAATCCGCACTTCATTGGTAACACGAGGATGTACAGGGCGAAGACTTTGCTCTTGCTGATCTGTGTTGTTGTTGGGAGGAATGTCTTCAGGCTGAGCATTGTCTTCATGTTGATCAGGTGCTGAGATGATAAGTTCTTCTTCAGGATGAGCTTCAGAAGGTATGATCTCTCCAGTTCCCATTAGCTTGATTGATTCACTAGCTGGAATTTCATCTAGCACATTTGGCAGTTGCTCTCTTTGTGAACCATTTGTCTCATCGAACCGCACATCCACTGTTTCAACCACTTTGTAATGAAAGAGATTGAAGACTCTGTAGGAGTGCGAATCCTTTCCATATCCAAGCATAAAACCCTCATGTGCTTTTGGTGCAAACTTTGAGATGTGGTGTGGGTCCTTGATCCAGCACTTTGCGCCAAATACTCTGAAGTAACTGACATTTGGCTTCTTGCCAGTTAGGAGTTCATAAGATGTCTTGTTCAGAAGCTTGTGAAGATAAAAACGATTGATTGTATGGCATGCAGTGTCAATGGCTTCAGTCCAGAATTTTCTTGGAGTCTTGTATTCATCTAGCATCGTTCTGGCCATCTCAATGAGTGTTCTGTTCTTGCGTTCAACGACGCCATTCTGCTGTGGTGTGTACAGAGCTGAGAATTCATGTGTGATTCCCAAGGTATCAAGATATGTATCAAGGCTAGTGTTCTTGAATTCAGTCCCATTGTCACTTCTGATGTGCTTTATCTTGGCGCCAAAATTGTTCATAGCACGATTGGCGAAGCGTCTGAAGACATCCTGCACTTCAGTCTTGTAAAGGATTATGTGCACCCAAGTATATCTAGAGTAATCATCAACAATGACGAAGCCATAGAGGCAAGCAGTAGTAGTAAAAGTTGAGTAGTGAGTGGGACCAAAAAGATCCATGTGAAGCAGTTCGAAGGGTCGAGTAGTGGTCATGATTGTCTTCGAGGGATGTTTTGCCCTCGTCATCTTCCCTGCTTCACAGGCACCGCATAAGTGATCTTTCTTGAACTTGACGCCCTCGATGCCTATGACATGCTTCTTCTTCGCAAGGGTGTGGAGGTTCCTCATGCCAGCATGCCCAAGCCTCTGATGCCAAAGCCAGCATTCTAAAGCTTTTGCAAGAAGACATACTGCAAGTTGTGGCCCTGCTGAGAAATCTACCACATACAGATCATCTTTTCGATACCCTTCAAACACTAGAGACTTGTTAGATTCCATTAGTACAAGACAACGATATTTTCCAAACATTACGATCATGTTCAAATCGCAGAGCATTGAGACAGACATTAAGTTGAAGCCAAGGGATTCAACAAGCATGACTTTATCCATGTGTTGATCCTTTGAGATTGCAACTCTACCTAGACCCAATACCTTACTTTTACCAGTGTCAGCAAATGTGATGTGGCTCTTGTCGGATGGACGTAAGGTTGAGTCCATAAGAAGACTTCTTTTGCCAGTCATGTGATTTATACACCCACTGTCAATAATCCATTCTGAAGACTTTGAAGACGCTGGTGTCGTACCCTACAGTGCAGTTAGGGGGATAGGCTTCACGAAGAGAATTGTGAAGTAAAAACATTTGACGAACCAGTGGGTTATGAAAACTTAGATCCAGATTAGGACTAATAGGGAGAGTAGCATGCGATTCAGGAACGAAGTACATAATGATGCCATTTGGGCATTTTATCTTGCGCCCTACAAGATTTTTAAGGTCCCCAGCAATAGCGTCAGAAGATTTTGGTTTTCTGCTGGAGACCTTTCCCTGCAAAAGAGAGTTAAGCCTTCTTAACCACCCACATCTTCAAGGGTGGCTTAGAAGCAATAAGTCTAAGTGCAGCATCTGAGAATTTTGGCTTTGAAGCCTTAGCAAACAGTCTTGCAGGTGGACAATAGTACTCATAAGAATAAGCAGAATAATTTTTGGTCATATGAACATGACGGTTTGATGAACCGCTCTCATATTCATATGCCTGAGTATGGTTTCCCTGCAAAACATTTGCGTTAGTGTGACTCAGGTGAGTCCTCTGTTTGTATGAAGCCTTTGGACCGTATGAAGCCTTTGGTCTGAGGTTTGTCTTCTTCAAGTGAGGTGTCATGAAGACATTCACAGGAAGATTTTCCAGACACTTTTTCGGAACCCAGATCTTCTTCATAGGCGGTCCATTCCTGCAGTTAGTACCAATGTACCTGGCAAACACTTCACCATTCTGATTCTTAAACAGTTTATAGTTTGCATCAAAGGATTCATCAATAATAATGGGGTTAGCACAAGTGAAGCCAGATAAATTGGATGGATCTGCTGAAGGTTCCTTTGCAGCAACCCATGTGGTTTTGGGGTACTGCTCAGGTTTCCAGTAAGAGCCATCTGCATTTATTTTCCTTATGAACCCAACACCCTCTTTCCTAGGGTTTCGGTTCAGAATCTGCTTCTTGAGGACATCAAATAATGTCTGATGTCCTTTAAGACTTCTGTACATCCCTGTTTCAAGCAATGTCTTCAACCTAGCATTCTCATCAGCAATAGCAGTGGTATCCTCAGTAGAGGGGTTAGTTACCACATCAACAGTTGAAGATATTGCAACAGCAGTAGCAGTGGAACATTCAGCAACAGAAGTAGCATTATCACGCTCAATGCATTTAAGACATGGTGGTTCAAATCCTTCCTGAGTGGAACTGATCTGTTCGGCGCGAAGTGACTCGTTTTCCTTTTGAAGATCTTCATGAGCCGCTCTCAATTTCTCAAGTTCTTGCTTCCTTTGAAGATAATCATAGGAAAGCCTTTCATGAGTTGTTGAGAGAGTATCAAGACGATCTTCAAGTTCCTGATACTTAACGTGAAGATTTTTTATGTCTTCAATTAAGGATTCAGATCGAGTCATTTCAGCACCCAACAGATCATCGCTTCTGTCTAACAGTTTTTGAATATGTTCCATGGCCTTTTGTTGTTCAGTTGCAATTTTAGCAAGTGTTTTGTAACTGGGTTTTGAATCACAATCAGAGTCATCGTCACTGGATGTTTGATAGCGAGTAGTGCGTGTGTTTACCTTGGCACCGCGTGCCATGAAGCAGTAGGTAGGACTGGAGTCGTTCTTGTCATTTGCATCGGTGTCGGTGATGAAGTCATTGTCTTCAGTGTTGAAGATGGACTTGGCGACGTATGCTGTAGCCAGACTCGCAATGCCAGAATCAGACTCCTCCTCAGACTCCACCTCTTCCTCCTCAGAAGCGGACTCTTCCTCTGAATCCATTTCCTTTCCAACAAATGCACGTGCCTTGCCAAATGAGCTCTTCTTGTGTGATGAAGACGTTGAGGAAGACTTGGAAGAAGACTTTGAGTATTTCTTCTTCTTCTTGTCGTCAGAATCATATTCCTTGCTCTTCTTCTTCCTTCTGTTCTCATTGTCCCACTGTGGACACTCAGAGATGAAGTGTCCGGTTTTCTTGCACTTGTGACATGTTTTCTTCTTGTAGTCATGAGCAGAAGCTTCATCATTCCTTGAGCTTGATCGTGAAGATTTTCTGAAGCCTTTCTTCTTGGTGAATTTTGGAACTTCTTCACTAGCATTGCAAGTTCCCTTCCAATGTCTTCAGGATCATCAGAACTGCTGTCAGATTCTTCTTCAGATGAGGAAACAGCTTTTGCCTTCAAGGCACGAGTTCGCCCATAGTTTGGACCGTAGATATATCTTTTCTCAGAAAGCTGAAACTCATGTGTGTTGAGCCTCTCAAGTATGTCAGACGGATCGAGTGTCTTGAAATCAGGACGTTCTTGAATCATCAGGGCTAGGATGTCAAACAAACTATCAAGTGATCTCAGCAGCGTCTTGACGATTTCATGTTTGGTGATCTCAGTGGCGCCGAGGGCTTGAAGCTCATTTGTGATGTCAGTGAGCCGGTCAAATGTGTGCTGGACATTCTCATTGTCATTTTGCTTGAAGCGGTTGAAGAGGTTGTGAAGAACACTGATTCTCTGATCTCTCTGGGTTGAGATGCCTTCATTGACCTTGGAGAGCCAGTCCCAGACCAGCTTGGATGTCTTCAAGGCACTCACACGGCCATACTGTCCTTTTGTCAGGTGACCACAGATGATATTTTTGGCAGTAGAGTCCAGTTGAGTGAACTTCTTGACATCAGCAGCAGTGACTCCTTCTCCAGCCTTGGGAACGCCGTTCTCGACGACATACCATAGGTCGACGTCAATGGCTTCAAGATGCATGCGCATCTTATTCTTCCAGTAGGGATATTCAGTTCCATCGAAGACGGGGCACGCAGCGGAGACTTTGATCATCCCCGCAGTGGACATAGCTAAAACTCCAGGTGGTTAAACCGAATCACACAGAACAAGGGAGCACCTTGCTCTGATACCAATTGAAAGTGCGTTATATCGACTAGAGGGGGGGTGAATAGGCGATTTTTATGAAAGTCTTCAAAACGTGGGAGTTATGAAGACAAACAGTGAAGATATGCCTATTACTATGCAGCGGAAGTTAGATTACACTAGGCAAGCCATGGTCAAGTATTCAATAGAGTGAAAGCACAATGACAAACAGCTGCAGTGTAATAAGGATCAGGTAGGAAGAAGTTATGAAGCCAAACAGATCATACATTCACGTTGTGAAGACAAAAGAGATAGAGCAAGCATGCAATGGCTTCACAATGAGTAACAGTAAGAAAAAGGAAGTGAAGATGAAACCAGTGACTCGTTGAAGACAATGATGTGTTGAACCAGTTCCAGTTGCTGTGACAACTGTACGTCTGGTTGGAGCGGCTAGGTATTTAAACCTTAGGACACACAGTCCCAGACACCCAGTCCTGAACACGCAGCTCAGGACACCAAGTCCTCACCGTATTCTGCTTGAGCTAAGGTCACATAGTCCTCGCCCAATCACTCTGGTAAGTCTTCAAGGTAGACTCCCAAACCTTCACAAACTTCGTTCACTGGCAATCCACAATGTCTCTTGGATGCTCTGAACGCGACGCCTAACCGTCTGGGGATGCACAGTCCTCAAGTGTAATAAGTCTTCAGATCACACAGACAAGAAGACTTAAGTGATGCCCAATGTTCTCTGGCTCTGGGTGGTTAGGGCTTTTCTCCTCGCTAGGAATTTTCTCTCAAAGGCTTCGAGGTGGGTTGCTCTCAAACGACAAAAGCCATGCACTGAAATCTGAGCAGCCAACCGTTTATGGTTGTAGGGGGTAGGCTATTTATAGCCACTTGGCAACCCGACCTGATTTGTCCGAAATGACCCTGGGTCACTAAGGAACTGACACGTGTCTCAACGGTCAGATTTCAAACTCTCATGGCAACTTTACTTGTGCTGCAAGCAAAGCTGACTTGTCCGGCTCTGGACAAGATTTGCTCTCATTATCTTCACTCGAAGACATAGGTTTTTGGTTTAGGCATCACTTCAGTCATTCTGACTGGTTCTCCTGGACCCCACTTAACAGTACGGTGGTTCCTATGACTCAACACAAAAGAAAAAGAACTACGAAAGATCTAAGTCTTCGAGCTCCATAGGCTTCATATCGTGTCTTCTTTTGTCATAGTCTTCAATGTGAATATCTTCATATACCACCTTTGACTTCAATGTCTTCATACATTTTTAGGGGTCATCTCTGGTAGTAAAACCGAATCAATGAGGGACTTCTACCTGTGTTATCCTGCAATTCTCACAAACACATTAGTCCCTCAACTAGGTTTGTCGTCAATACTCCAAAACCAACTAGGGGTGGCACTAGATGCACTTACACTTATGCATGTTGATGACTTAGATGTGCAACACACGAAGTAAAGTATATCTTCAATCAATGAAGACTTACATTCTGAGTGTGAATACATTAACGTGGAATTTGACTTCGGAGCGCTACGATAATTGTGCGCCGTGTCTGGGTCTAATACTTCCTATACGGTGGGTAACTCCACCACCAAATTCTTCTGTTTGAAGTGTTTTACCCATGGCGTTACATTTGCTATGTCTTCACATTTGGTTTGTCTTCAATTTCAACTTGTCTTCATGATTATCTTCACTATGTTGACTTGATTGTCTTCTGATATATACATACTAGTGTTCTGTCCTCTACAACATTCACTTATAGCTACGTCTTCCTTGTTGAATCTTTTGAACTAAGTGAATGTTATTGGACCCTAATCTCTCTATGCTTTCTATCTCAAACTCTATCTGTCCAAATCATATGCATTCTATTGAAACTGTCGAATGTCTTCTCTGCGTCCTTGTCAGCAGAAGATACAGAGACAAACATTAAGTCCGTTTTCAATACTAATTCCTTCACCTGAAACCCGGAGAAGTGGGAATGACCACCCAACAATCCAGACGTGCATGGGAACGTGGAACAACCTCCGATATGTTGCATGATAGCCACGTGTCCTTCAGATGTGAATCGCCAGGGGCACCTGTGTAATAACATTATGTCGTCCCTATCCCTATAAATACACGCCTCACCATAGTCATTATCCCTTCTTCCACTCTCGCACAAACCCTAGCACCACCGCTAGCCCTCGACAACGCCGGCGAGGAAGCGCTTAGCTGCCGCGACCTCACCAACGCCGTCTTCACGCCGGCCGCGGACATCATCTTCTCCGTCGTCGCCGTAGGTGTCCTCCGTCGCCAAGTTAGGGCACGGACGATCGAACTGCTCGGCCTCCTCTCCCACTCCGTCTAGCAGTTCTTCTTGTGGTAAATAAAACTTCCTTTTTACGGCCCCTTTGATCCTATAGATTCATCACTTTCTACCACAAGCAGTTTCTGTTCACACAAGTTGGATCTATTTCATACTGCATCTCATAATATGCCTAGTATGTTCACTTATGCTTCACAAAGTAGTTAGATTCCTCACTTGTACTTATTCGTGGATTCGTAGAAATCTGGAACCAACTCTCTATTTATGAGTGAATGTCTTCGCACTATGAGGTCAATGTATTCTAAACTGATTTATCTTCAAAATCTTCTGAGAATGCATATGACCTCTTCCCCTTCCCTCGCACCTTAATGCTGCCACAGGTACATGTCCGTGGGAGAATCCCTTGGTTCTCATAGTCTGCATTCGTTTGCAGAATTCTTACAGTATCACATTAACTCTCCCGAAGCCAGTTCCTGTTTGACCAGAAAGCGGAAGCCTTTGAAGCCTTTAAACGTGTTGAAGCCCTTCAGTTTAAGCTTCATGGCACCAGAGAAACCTACAAGAAAGGGTGGCAGACAGCGTCGTGGCAACACCTCAAGAGATTTGCCTCCTGACATCTATGAGCTGTACAAGACAGATCCAGAGGAGGACTACAATCAGCGAAAAACTCGAATCCAATGGATTCGAAGATATTGGGCAGAACAGTGGTTCAAGTACAGGTTCGTGACCCAGGAGTATGCTGAGAAGAATGCCATCAAACGACCATGGGGAGACATTCTATACAGAAATCTTCAACACAAGTCCAAAGCTGAAGCCATTGAACAAGGCTTCTATCCTTGCATGGTCCGTGGACCGCAGCTTGCGGATGCAGACCCATCTTCATTACTGTGGTGCCACGATGATAATCTGTTCAAGCGCAACCTTCAATTTGCCAGGAACTCGTCCAAAGAGAACAAGAAATGATGAGGCTTAGACTTCAATCCAGGCCCCTCTGCTCCTCGTGCTGATGGCACACGCGAAGCTGAACCCAATCTTATTGGGCCCTTCTACAACCTGGAAGGTCTCATCACTCATATCATGGTTCAAGGGACAGCCGTGGATGAGCCTGTAGATGACGCTGAATCTGATGAAGCGCCTGCACCACCGAAGCCAAAGAAACTGAAGAAGCCTAAAGCTTCAAAGCCTGCTCCTGCACCAAAGGTCTTACAGGCGAAGCCTCTGGCCACTGCACCTCCTGAACACAGTGTGCAGTCTGAAGATTTGTCATGCATATCCAAGCCCTTGAGAGTGAAGATGCCCTTGCAACCCACCAGCCAAGAACTGACTGCTGCTGCTATTCTGCGCAACGACGCCATTGATCTGTCCAGCGATGAAGATCTTGCAGATGACGCTCTTGAGCAACTAATCAAGAGCAAAGAAGAAGCAGAAATCTTCAATGATTTGCCTCTCTTTGACATAGAAATCCTTCACAACTTCATTGATGAGTGGTTTGAAACCCCCAATCTCAGCTTTGATGATCTGCAACTTTCAATTGGCCTCAGCGTCGCTTTCACTGGCGCTGCTTCTGAGCTAGCTCTAGCTCAGCGCATCATTGAACTGAAGCAAAATATCGACTATGAGAAAGCTCAGTTCAAGCAGCACATGGCAAAGCTCAGCATGCAAGATGTCAAGAACTTCAAGATTATGCTGCACGAGCTCAAGGAAGCCTTTCTCAAGAAACGTGAAGAAGCTAAAGGTTCTCGTGAGCGCATGAAGAGTCTGGCTGACAAGTGCGTGCAAGCCTACAATGAAGCTAAAAAGCGCAAGGCTCTTGGGCGTCCTGACATCGATCCCAGGATGGCTGCAAAGAAGAAGAATAAGCCAGCTATGGCCGAACCCAAAGCAACAAGGCAGGAAGCACATCCCATTGTCTTCCCAGCCAGTATGACAGGCTCGAAGCCTAAGGTCCCCATAGTGGCTTCAGAATTAAAGAAGACAAGGGCTGCCGAGGCTGAAGCCAGAAAGAGGAAACATCCTGAAGCTTCTGATGTCGCTCCCTCCAAGAAGAAGCGCAAAACCAAGAAAGATCGGGCTGCTCCCACAGAGCCCCTTATTGTTGACCCCATCTCGGTTGCTCGTCCTGCCTCTTCGCATCAAGAACGACGGATGGTAATTCATGAGCCTGCTTCCACAGAGGCTCCTGAAGCTGAAGACATTCCAACAGTTGACCCCACCGCTGCTGAAGACATTGGTTACCATGACAATGTTGAAGATGATGAAGTCCTTCCTCAGATCGAGCACCAATTGGTATCATCGCCTGTGCTTACGCACAGCGAACTCATCAGCATTGGTCATCCTCTGACGCCAACTGCTCAGGATGCATCGTGGGCTGATCACCCACAGAGACAAGACACTCCAAGCTCACCCCAACCGCAAGCTACCCCAATAGTGCAAGATGATGATGACTTTGTGGCCCAGCACACTCCATCTCCACAAGCGTCGCCCGCATTACGCAGGCTTCGCAAAGGACCAAGGCCCCAAGTCACTCCCACAATGCACGTGTCTGAATCCGAAGCCAAAATGGCTGAAGATGTTCCGGCTGCATCAGCCGATGAAGAAGAAGATGAAGAAGAAGCCCCAAGAGTTTCAAGAGTTGCTACACCCCCATCTCACCAAGATGTTGTTCTTGAGGAGAACGTGATCGACCCTCCAGCTTCTGAAGTGGAGATTAACAACCCTGAAGTAACCACCAACATCACTACTGACGTCAATGACGTTGTCATGGTTGACGCCAATACGGCGCCGGAAGCCAATGAGGCGCCAGAAGCCAATGAGGCACCAAAAGTCAATGCTGCAACACCTGAAGTCAATGTTGCAGCACCTGAGGTCCAAGTACCTGAAGCACATGTGGCCCCTGAAGCCCATGAAGACAATGCCAATGCCCCGGTTCCCCCTCCAAGACCTCACACAATGGAGCTGGCATTTGATCATGGTCAGCCAGTTATGGTTCGATGGCCCATTCTGACTCCTACGCCTGCTGCTGGTCCACAATTTGAGTACCACGTCGAGCACAGGCCTCAAGTTCAAAAGCCCAAGCCAAGACTTCCACGATTCCCAGGCACTGCCACTTCACCTGGGGTCTTCAACGCAAATGGCTTCGTGGCACATAATACCTTCTTCAACAGCTCCAAGAACACCTATACAAGACCGCGCATTTCCTCAGATCGGTTCTGGAGCTATCAGCAGCGCAGCTACTATTCCTGTGTCCTATACAATCAAGGGCGCATATTTCCATATATGCGCCTCGACTCTGAAGCTATAGCTGGTCTGCCCTGCCTCGAAGAAGCATTGGACTATTTCTGAGACGCTGGTCTGTTGTAGTTCGTCACTGACAAGGAGCACTAGAACGAAGAATTGCTGCTTCAATTCTATGCCACTCTTCATATTCGAGGCTACAACAGGGATCCGGAGACTTGGGTCCTTGAGTGGATGACAGGCAATGTCCATCATGAAGCTAAAGCTCTTGATATCATTGAGCTCACAGGCCTGCACACTCCTGGTGAATACTATGAACTAGGTTGTCAACAACATCAAAATGCCTTGGAAAGCATCTTTTAGAAGCCAGAACCCAACATGAGTCAAATGCTGAGCATGATGAAGCCTCTGCCTCATGATGTTGAATACCCATCTGAGTTCTTTGTTGAAGACCTAGAGTACCTGCCTCGCACCATTTACCACATCATCAGGAAGACTCTATGGCCTGTCAAAGGACACTCATCTACAGCGAAGCTTGAAGGAGCAATGAAGACTTTGGTTTTCTATATCTTCAATGGCATCAGCTTCAATGCTCAAGACTTCTTCATCAGGCAGTTGGCTGCGTCTGGCTCTGACATCTTTGGGTTGAAATTCTATGCTCCATGGGTCATGCGTCTGATCAAGCGTCACTCAGCCTTCAACTATCAGCCGTCTGCGCGCAATCATCTTATATTCTTGCCTGAGGTTGATCTGTCAGTTGAAGCCATTTACCCAGAGCTTGCTAAGGATCCCATTTATCTTCACAATGCTGATCACCAAAGCTTCACCCAGCCCATTGAAGGAATTCCAGTAGTGTCTCGTGTTTATCCCCTTGCTGGAAACACACATGCCCCTCGTGCTCAAACTGATGCCACTGGTAGCACCATTACACAAAGGCCTCGACGACGATCTCGTGTCCTAAATGACCGAGAGCTTCTAGTCGCGCTGCATCAGAAACAGGACAAACATCACGACTGGCTTAAGCGTCAGATGCAAAGCCTCTTGGCGGATGTCAACCGCATTCGCAATCTTGCCAGCAAGAATGCCTTTGTCACTCATGAAACCTATCGGAGGTCGTGGAAGAGTTTGACCCTACTTAGTGCTAAAGCTAATCTGCATGACGATGGCTTCACCGAACGCTTCAAGTTTGACTCAACTCCTCCCAGAAATGATCACTTGCATCGGACTCCCTCACTTGAAGACTCTGAATACTCGTCCTCAGCTACGACCGTAAATGCCAGTCATCGATGACCAAGATGATGCAACTTCACCTCCTCCAACTTCAGTGCGTGTCGACACTGCACCAAGTTCCTCTGCACCACCGGATCTCAATGACGACCCTGCTGCCTCGCCTGCACCTCATGGGAACGAGTAGGCGCTCTATGTCTTCAAACCTTTTTGGTCCTCACTGACAAAAGGGGAGAAGCATATGAGTTGATAGTCTTCAAGCGGGTCCATATGGGTGGTCAATTTACTTTTTGCTACTTTTGCCAAGTGCTTACAACTCTCGTTTTCGATACATTTGGTTCTTTGAGTTGTAACACTTAAACTCGATGGTTGTCTGCTACTTATTTGCTATTCTATGATGCGATGATAAATTCCGCATGTGCGACGATAAATTCCGCACTTAGATCATTTTGCAGACGTCCATTTTTCATTATGCAAGTCATTATCTTCGTTACATCATATCTTGCATAATGACTTGTCATCATAAGTTGAAGAGGATCTCCACAAGTACAACCTGCCATGTGCATTTGCATTCCAAAAGCAAATTACTTATATGCACATCTTCAGGGGGAGCCCTTGCAACTTATGAAGATAATAACCTATCCTTTACAATTTTACATATTTTATTCCCCGTTGAAAACTTCAACCAGTTTGTCATCAATCAGCAAAAAGGGGGAGATTGTAAGTGCATCTAGTGCCACCCCTAGTTGGTTTTGGAGTATTGAAGACAAACCTAGTTGAGGGACTAATGTGTTTGTGAGAATTGCAGGATAACACAGGTAGAAGTCCCTGATTCGGTTTTCCTACCAGAGATGATCCCTAAAAATGAATGAAGACATTGAAGTCCAAGGTGGTATGTGAAGACATTCACATTGAAGACTATGACAAGAGAAGACATCGCATGAAGACTATGGAGCGTGAAGACTTAGTTGTTTCGTCGTTCTTTTTCTTCTTTGTTGAGTCATAGGAACCACCGTACTGTTAAGTGGGGTCCATGTGAACCAGCAGAATGACTGAAGTGATGCTTAACCAAAATCCTATGTCTTCGAGTGAAGACTATGAGAGCAAATCTTGTCCAGAGATGGATAAGTCAGCTTTGCTTGTAGCCCAAGTAAAGTTGCCGTGTGTGTTTGACATCTGACCGTTGGAACACGTGTCAGTTCCTTAGTGACCAAGGGTCATTTCGGAAAAATCAGGTTGGGTTGCCCAGTGGCTATAAATAGCCCACCCCCTACAACCATAAACGGTTGGCTGCTCAGAGTTAGTGCATGGCTTTTGTCGTTTGAGAGCAACCCACCTCGAAGCCTTTGAGAGAGAATTCCTTGCGAGGATAAATCCCTAAACACCCAGTGCCAAAGAGTGTTAGGCATCACTTAAGTCTTCCTGTCTGTGTGATCTGAAGACTTATTACACTTGAGGACTGTGAATCCTCCAGCCGGTTGGGCATCATGTTCTGAGTATCCAAGAGTCATTGTGGATCGCCGGTGAACGAAGTCTGTGAAGGTTTGGAAGTCTACCTTGAAGACTTACCAGAGTGATTGGGCGAGGACTGAGTGTCCTTAGCTCAAGGGGAATAAGGTGAAGACGAGGACTTCTGAGTTGAATCTCAGCCTCCCTAACCAGACGTACAGTTGTCACAGCAACTGGAACTGGTCCAACAAATCATTGTCTTCAACGAGTCACTGGTTTCATCCTTCCCTTCCCTTTACTTACTGTTGGTCCTTGTGAAGTCATTATATGATTGCTTTATCTTTTGTCTTCACTGAGTGACTGCTTGTTTTGATTGGCTTCACAATATCTTCCCACCTGATCTTTACTGCCTAGCTGCTATTAGTCATTGTGCTTTCACTCTATTGAATACTTGACTATGGTTTGCCTAGTGTAGTCTACCTTCCGCTGCATGGTAATAGGTTTATTTCTATTGTTTGTCTTCGAAACTTCCATGTTTTGAAGACTTCCATAAAAATCGCCTATTCACCCCCCCTCTAGTCGATCACTAGCACTTTCAGGATCCAATTTTTTCTTCATTTCTTTTAAACGCGAGAAGGACTAATTGTGGTGTTTTTGTTAAACCAAACAGCAGTTCATCATAGGGATTCAGCTTGTACTCAGACAACAGACTGATCCAATTTTTTCCAGTAATATAAGTGATGGGCAATGCCTTCGTTACTGACACGGCATAAGAAGTGAGACCTGCAAAAATAGCCATCGTAGAGCAGACCAAACGGTTTATTCCGTGATGAATGTCACATGGCAAAACCTGCATCGTAAAATTGTAGGAAAAGAAAGAAAACATGGCATTAAATCAATAAGATTTAGACAGTAAATCAGACATGAGTGAATCCTTACCAGGAAATCACTATGTTGAAGTACTAAACAGAAGATTGATCGTCCAACTACGCGTGGCATGTAGGGGCCCCGCCTACTCCCACAAGCAGGACAGTCCAAAGGTCATGACAAATCGTATGGACCGAACATCCATGGGACTGGAAATACTGGTGGGTGCGATAAACCCTGCAATGCATACAGATATTGGAGTGTAACCATAATTGATAAACCGTCCTCACAAAAAATATGATCTGGATACTTCAAAATATACAGACTGAATTGAGTGGATAAACATTAACATAGACCGTTCTCAGGACTGACCACACACCAAAAGCGGCAGTACTAATAAACAATATAGGGTTCACAAACACAAATCAAGTACTGGACAATAGTACTTACTACAGACAAGCAAAGTTGCACTAACTAAACTCTGCAGACTATTTCTTGCCACCGACCTACGGGATGAACCCCGCATAACTGACTAGGCCATGGACTTCGTGTGAGATGTCTACATGCACCATCACCATCTTGTCAACCTTGGAGAACCTAACAGAGTGGTCTTTCCACTCATAAACATGATGATGAAGACATGCCGCATCAGATTTGTTGGGAAGCTTTACAAGAACCACACCCTTCGTAATCGAAGGCACAGCCAGGAAATTGTTGTGGTCAAGTATAGCCTTGAGAACACGCCTGACAACAATGCTACAGGAAAACACTAGTTCAGGACACATGGCGACAAGGACACATCAGCTGGATAGTTCAGCAGTAGAACTCATCATCAAGTCTTCCAGTTCACACGACATGACTTTGAGAACTTCATCTCCACCGCGGACCTGGTTCTAATTCAAACAGAAACCATATTTTATTACTACCTCTGTTCAGAAATATAAGATGATTTTCGATATTATACTCCATATATGACTACATATACGCACAGAAATGAGTGAACAAAGACACTAGAACATGTCTTCAAAGGCATGAGAGCAGAGGGATTACATGCAATATCCATAACACAAGTTACCGGGGAAAATATACCCTCTTAAAAGGTAGCATTGATGTTCATAAAGTACTCCCTCCGTCCCAAAATTCTTGTCTTTGATTTGTCTAGATACGGATGTATCAAGTCACATTTTAGTATTAGATACATCCGTATCTAGACAAATCTAAGACAAGAAATGTAGGACAGAGGGAGTAGTTGAAAGTAATCTATAAGAAATCAGTGTCAACCTCTCGCATGTTTTGGTCAAAAAAGGAATTTAGAACCATCATTTGGCACACTAAAATCACATGCAAGATCACCCAGAAAGTTGTACTACCAGTACTAGTACTGCGTGTTAGATGAAAAAACACGATCAAGATCGAGAAAAAGATCGTCAACAAGACACATTACCTGGACTTGCTTAATGAGGGATCCCGGAGAGGGGGGCTTGGACAGGGCAATGGCTTTGTGCTTGTCTGCCGTAGTCTCGGCGGGGTGCTTGCGCTTCTTCGTACCATGAGCCTCGACGGTTTTGGCCAGAGCCATAGACATCACGTCGGCCGGTGCTCCGGCGTCCATCCAAGAGAGGAAGCTGAGAGAGAAGAGTGAAAGGAGGAACGAGATGAGGGAGAAGCGAAGCAAGTGGGGGTTTTCTTAAAGAGAGGAAGCTGAGAGAGAAGAGTGAAATTATGGTTGCTTCGTCCGTCCAACTTACTGCTGGAAATGAGGGGGTTTTGTGATTTGACAGCTCATTGGGCATTACTGCGGCGGTTCGATCAGGGTAGTCTACCATCACTCTACTATGGAGTAATTTAGTGCATGGCTGGTGGACCCAGGTCCTGGTTGTCCCACACGTCGGCGAAAGTGAGTAATTTAGTGCATGGTTGGAGGAGGATCCGCACGGTAGAGCGTGTCCACTGTTTTTCTGAAGAAAAAAATGATTACACCAAGCGTTTCCACTCTTACGACGGAGGAGTGCGAAACACGACAGCCACTTGAACATACACAGTGCTCCTACTACTAGGCATGTGCAGTGGTTCACACGTCAGTACTACACAATCTTGTTGCTAGTGTAGTAAGATATGACGATAACAAATGATGTTGTGCGCATGTCAACTGCTCCTATATGTAACATAGTACCGCTTTTTTGACTGTCAGGTCGAGAATGAACGGTGAGATCAATGTTAACAGAACTAGGTCCACAGCGCACAGAGAGTACGGTGCTACAGTACTCCACGAAACATGAACCATATGAAGCACGAATAGTGTTAGGTAGGGTGTATGAAGGGTGCACGGGATGGGAGCAAAAGTTCCCTTCTCGACCCACTTTTGGGTGTTTGGCAGAGTGCATGAAGGGTGCATGAGTCCACACTAGTAGGTTGACAAAAATACACGAAGAGGAAACAACTATATTGAGATGAGAATGCAACCAAACACACCCACACGCTTTGTGCTACAGTGACTGATCTGCACCGTCTGAGTTTGATCCAACGGTCATGTTGCGCCGAGACATGGACATGACCATGCAGAGGGTGCCTAAACACCACCAAAGTCCCTCTGCTTCTTGAGGCGCACGACATTGGTGATGCAGGGTGCAACCGCCCATAGAGCCCGCTCTCGGTCGACGGGAGCCAGCTCGTCAAAGACGGCGTCCAATGGCACGAATGGATTCCGGTGACGGAGCCCTGAAAGGATTCGCCCGGCAACGGCGACGGCAACCTGCAACCCCTCCTTGTCCAGCTCAGCCCCCACCATCGCGCAGAGACGTCTCAGCTCCTCGGAGATATAGGTGAAGAAGGAGACCAGGTTAGGAAGCCGCAGCTCGTTAAAGTCGACCAGGTGGTCGAACGGGTTTAGCCCGACGGCCGGCATCGTCGCGCTGGCACGACGGTAGGCATCGCGCAGCCGCAACACGTGTGTGGCAACTTGGTTCACCAAGTGGCTGAGGCGATCCTGGACCTCGTCACGATCGGCCCGCTCACGCTCCAGCCGGCTCCCCTGACGGCCTATCATATCTCCCGCTTTCTGCAGCAACGCCGCTGACGCCTCGAGCATCTTTGTGGTGGATGCCTGCCGCTTTTGAAGCTCCGTGAACTCCCACACATAACGGAGGAGCATGGCACTCCTCTCCTCCTTGAGCTCACGGAGCTCCACGTCCTTGGCCCTGAGCTTTGCATCCTTGGCATGGAGCTCCTGTGTCAGGCGCCTCACCTCGGACTCCGTGATCTGCTGTGCCGCCATGGCACCAGGTACATGCGATGGGGAGAGGAAGCAAAGGGGGCGAAATGGCTGAAAGGCAATGCAATCTACGGGAAGGCGGAGGGAGCGGGGAATCTTTTGGTTTTCACCACGGTAAAACACCAGTCGACGACTTCTCACATCAGGGAGCAGTGGGTTTTTATAGGCGGAGTTATCGTGACTAACTGCTGCCGCGCCTGCTCCCGTCAATCAAAAAATTAAAAATCCTGCCGCGCCTGCTCCCGTCAATCAAAAAATTAAAAATCCTGCCGCACCCAAACACCAGAGCAACGCCGCAGTGGATATTTAAATTTACATGCCGGCAAGTAGATAAAAAATGGGGTGAAAAAACAAATGTGGCGGCGGCCTAGCTAATCAGTCGAACTAGCCCAACTAGCTAGCCACCGTGCTTCACTGATGTACTCGGCCAGAAAGGTGGTCTTTCATGATTTGACGACTCATTTAGTTGCTTCGGCGCTACGACCGAGGAGGACCCAGAAAATGCGTGGTAGGGCGTCCCACGTCAGGAAGAATATATGCGTGCACCACCTGGGAGGACCCCGAAACCGCGTGGTAGGGTGTGCCACGTCTCGGCACGGAGGAAAAATGTGTGTGTAAAAATATACTGTATCAGACATAGTACCTATGGTTCGACCTCGGGACCCAGCCAGTCGGTCGAAAACACCCCACTAGCCACACAGCTTCATCATGCAAACATGGCACGGAGGATAGATGTGGTTAGCTCCGTCTCGACCAGCCATAGCGTCTCTTGTTCTAGGCGATTCTTCTATTTTCCAAGTTTTTTTAGTTGTAATAACACCACGGCAAGCTAGCGCCGCTCTTCGTGTGTGCCCGTGCAAAGGTTAGACGATGGAGAGAAGAGAGATTGAGATCGCAGACCTGGGACCCACCAATAAGTGAGACAACAGTCATGCACGTGTTGACGAGGCACTCCCTCCACTCTACTCAACGCAAGTACTGTATAAAATCAAGTTATGGGACAAAGCCAACAACCGTTCGTTTTTTCAGGCTATCGACTTATGCATTGTAGTCCAGGTTGCCAGTTCGAATCTCGTCTTTCAGATTTGTTAGTTTTAGGTCCAAATTTGATTAATGACAAGTGGGACCCCCGTGTATTGTTCCGATATGTCAGTGTAGGATGGTTTTTTTTTGAACAAACACTTTGCGCGGTTAGACAAGTAACGGCACGAGTTACACGTATTTTGCAAGTTTATGAACAAAAATGACAGCGGCATAGAATATCACATCCACCCCGCAGCTTAGATACTATGGTGATACGAGTTTTTACACCGTCGGAAGTGAGATCCAATGGCTTGGGAGTAATCTTTGTAATTATGTGCAATTCGAAACTCTCCAAAGGTTTTTTTGCAAATAAAACATTCAGGCCTCGTTTGTGCCGCTGCATCTTCGATCCAACGGCTCCCCGGTGCTCATATTAGGTGCTCCCCGTAGCTTAATTACCCGCTATGGTGATATGAGCATCTAGGTCGTATGATCAGTGATCAGATGGCACATGCGTAGTACTTGTACTTTCTACGCATTTCCCAAACTCTATCAGCCGTATATTGCAAAAACATTCAAACCTCCTACTGTGGGCCGTTAGATCTCAGTGAACTCGTATCACCATAGAATCTACGGTGCAGGAGCACCTCATACTCTCCCGTGCGAGAAATCATAAGCTGCTACCGCAGCTTGGATGCTACGGTGATACGAGCTTGGAGGTCGTTTGATCTGAGATCCAATGGCATATGAGCAGTCTTTGTGCTTGTAAGCAGTGGCCGAACTCTTTTGGGGCTTTTCTGCAAAAAACCATTCGAACCACCGAAGAGGTGTTGGGTCACAAATCCAACGCCTCCGAAGAGCTTGTATCACCAAAGCATCTAAGGTGTGGTAGCACATGATATTCTTACATACAGGAGAATATGATGTCCTCCTTCATCTTAGATGCTACGATGATACGAGCTTCGAGGTCGTTGGATATGGGATCAAAGGGCATCTAAGTAGTTTTTGTACAAATTGTGTGCAATTCTCAAACTCATCGAGGTTTCCTGCAAAAATATTAATACACATCATGTGAGCTGTTATATCTCAGATCTACAAGCTCCAAGCAACTCGTATCGGCATATAGCATCTAAGGTATGGGGCCACATGATATTCTCCCGGGGAGGAGGGGTGGGGGTGCATAACCAATCGGTGGTTGGGAGGGTGGGGACAAATATAATCTAAACAACCCTAAACAGAGCTCCACAATTTTATCTAAGGTCGATGGGTTGACCCCCGACAATCATAGCTCCGCCTAAACACAACATTTGCATGTACTGTAGTACTAGACTTAATATTCATGTTTCAGTTTCATGTTCATTTTAAATATTGAACTGAGGACCATGGATGTCTTACATTTTACTCCCTTCGTTCTTAAATATTAGTCTTTTTAGAGGCTTCAAATGGACTGGCACATTCAGATGTATATAGACATATTTTAGAGTCTAGATTCACTCATTTTGCTCCGTATGTAGTCACTTGTTGAACTCTCTAAAAGACTAATATTTAGGAATAGAAGGAGTATTTTTGAATTCGTGTCATACATGCATGGTTTGGAAAAATAGATGCACTATACTTATTGGATTGTTGTTGTGTTCGTGCGTGTGTGTCTCTCTGTGTGTGTGGTCATATGCTTGATACATACAAAGTTTTCTCACCTCCATATTATTCATCTTTTAAATTTGAATTTGCATTGGAAAACTTACTAGGGATACCATGAAATGTGAAATCCACGTTGAGATCACTATATCACAAACTCACTCTAATTCAACAACTCGTCATAAATCAATTACCGCGTTGAGATTAGTATTTGCAAGGAAAATACGGGTATTGCAATACACATAGATTCGTTCGGCAATTTAAAAGGTTCCTTTCGTATTCTCGAATGGTAGGACCCAACAGCGTACTAGCCAGACCTTGGATCGTGTTGATCCTAAAAAAACCGGGCTCGTGTCCTTCGGTGGCGTGCGTCGTATGCACATTAGGCAACCCCAACCAGTCGAGCCTCAGCGTTTCAAGACGGAATATCTGGCGGCCAGAATTCCAGCCCTAGGAAATTCCCCTCATGTCCCCGGTCCATAATGACTATCGATGAACAACGGAGGGATGCTTTAGTAACTAGACAACATTACCTACCGTGTCGAGCACGGTTCAATTCCCTCGGTCGCCGCTCGTCAAGGTCACCCGTCAACTGCATTGCCTGGTACTACTACTACTACACCAGGATGAGCACAGAATTGAGCCCATTTGTTCGTGCCTAGTACTTGAGTTAATATATCAGGCAATGCACTCGTACTGATGGATTATCATTTTACTCTGCATATATAACTTGTCTGAAGTCTAACTAAGCAAAATGTTTGACCAAATCCTTTCTTAAGAACTACAACAGGACAGATGTACGGCTTGAAAATTTATTGCATGATGCAGGTTATGATATTGTTTCGAATCCTGGATCTTAAATTTCAGAAAATCCAAAAGTGAGCATAAATTCTTGAAACTAAGCATGGTCACGTGATATGGCACAAATATTACTTCGTAAGTTTTTTCTTCAATTTGAGACAAGCTGCTTATGACAAGTTGCACAAATAAAGAGCCAAGGTATTTTGGAACAAAGACCTGTCACGTTAAGGCGAACGCTTTCACTATTGAAACCGTGGGCGTTTACGTGCCGCCACGAGTCCCCGCTTCTCATCGGCAGGTGCCGTCTGAGCAAGCGTGTGAGTCGACGGGAGGCGTGCGAGCAGACTGTTGCGCCGACTGTCAGGGAGGCGTGTGAGTAGACCGCTGTACATGCTCACCAGGAGGCGAGCCCTTTGACCAGGCTCCGCCGCCCACCGTTGTCCCAACTGCTCCCACTTTTAATGTCATCGGCGCTGCAGTTTAAAATCAACCCCGCACTACCCGGTATCGCTACAATCCTCTTTCTTCCTCTCCGATTCTCCTGTCGTCTACCTCCAACTAGCCTGACCTAAACGTACGCCATGCTGCATCACGATGGTCTGCCCTTAGTGTTCCAGTTTCCTGAGGAAGGCACCCAGTCGGAGTCTCAAGAACATAAGGCGCTTTGGGACGAGCTTGAACTGGCCTTGCGGGAAGACGTCGTGCCTGTCCCCGCTCCCGTTCCGGCTCCCGTCGCCCTGACTGCGCCAGCGCCCATCCCCGTGGCATTGATGGGCTGGGAGCCGCACATTGTCGTCGAGCTTGATCCCACGGGGTTCCACGAGGTCCCCGCCGACTTTCACGCGCCCGTGCACCTGCCAGCGCATGCGCCTACGCGTGCACTGACGCGCACGCCCGTGCCGGTGCCCGTGCACCTGCCAGCGCATGCGCCTGCGCGTGCACTGACGTGTGCGCCCGTTCCGGTGCCTGTGCACACGAATGTCTCCGCCGCGCCGTTGACAGTGCCTGTCCCCGCGCGGGTGCCAGTGCCCCCCTCAGCGGCATGGATGGCCGCTGTCGACCGCTTCCTTGCACCAACGCATGTCGCCTCCTCCCGCCAGTTGACTCGCTCCGAAGTCCAAAACATTTTGGACTTCCTTGAAGCTAGGCCAACGTTCAGGAGTACGCCAACAACGGCGCAAGACGCCGCCGTCGCCGTCGGTCAGTGGCCCGACGACACACAGAGCACGACAGAGGAGCCGCTTCCCACCGCGAGACACCCCCGCCGCCGCCGCGTAATCTAAATTTGCCATGAAAAACGTTCGGATTGCCATGCTTAAAATCCGAACGTTTATCATTTCCGTTTATTTTATATCGATCGTCGTATAATTTAAAGTCGGAGTCAGACTGAACGAAATGTATGGTTTGATCGATTGAATGTTCTGCTAGAGCCGTATCAAATTAAATATAAAACATCATCAAGCCACATGTATTCCTTGTCATCCAACGACCTAGACTGCTTCAATGTCGAGCGCTCAACACATTTAGCGTGCAGTTAATTTCATGCCAAAAATAGTGCTAATCACATGACAACATGCAAATAATATTCTAGTAGTTAATATCCGCATGCACTTAATATACTTCCAAATTAACGTGCCTTGCACGTACACACTGACTAGTGCTGCTAGTATGTGAAACTGGTGCCGTGACTTGTGAACGCGTCTAGATATGGTCAACGGTAACATCGCCCGCGAGTTCTTCCTATTTGCCCGTGTGTCTAAACGCAGAAGGGGAGGAGAGAGAGAGCACACATGGAACCCACCAGTAAGTGAAGGCGAATAGTACTAAAAATAATATTACATGTTATCCATTAATTAGGTTGTGGTAATATAAAAACGTTATGTGAACAAAGGGGGTACAACAAACATTGCTATTCTACGTATGTTGCCTATTGACGTGCGGCTTAAAGGCCCGATCGCATGTTCGATCCTCGTCCTTTATTTTTTAATTTGTATATGGGTCCAAATTTGTTTCATGACATGTGGGCCCCTCGGTGTGTAGTTTGTAGCACTTTAATTTGCGGGTCGAAATGTGTTCCATTCCAAGTGGACTATCCGTGTGTAGTTTTGTAGCTTATTTATAATAATTAAAGAGAACAACATAGTTTTTTCAATAATACCATGGTGCGACGTTGAAGGCGAGAAAGGACGTGCGAGAGAGCGATGACCGAGCCAGAGGGAAATCAACTAGGGGAGTTGCGTGGGTTGCAACAGTGCTTGGAGTAGTTATGGGCCGAATGCTATGAAAATATAATCTAAACCGACCGGAATAAATGACTACATAAATTAATCCAAGGTTGGAGTGCCCCTCGCAATGTAAATAGCTCCGACTTTGCGAGGGATGGAGAGGTAGTAGCTTCAACGCGTGGAAGATACAGTGTGAGAAAGCGAGGTCAATCGAGAGACATATAGATAGAGAGACAAAGTGAGTGTGGTTCGACATTCATTGAACAATTATATATGCTCTGGAGAGATATTGTCCGATTGAGCTTTTTGGCAAGGGTGAGGGCTGTAAGATAGAGCTTGAGAGATGATCCAGTCACATACGTGTAGATATATTTTGTGCGTGGGAGGAAGCAAGGTCAACCGAACACATAGGGTCGCCATGCGATCAAAAGAGTGAGACGGGTTGGAGAGAGTGACCTAGATAGACAATGTGCGTGAGAGAGTATACAATGTGAATAGGTCGAATTGGGATCAAACATGGTGATATATCATTTTTGTCCGAGAAAGAGCGAGGTCAATCGATACATACAGAGAGAGAGAGAGAGAGAGATTGAGTGAGCGTGGCCCACCATGAGGTCGAAAGAGTGGCGGCGGCTTGGATGGACTAACCTAGATAGACAATCTGCGTGAGAGAGTATAGAGTGTGTCGATCGAGGCCTGAACAGGGAGATATATCATTTGTGTGTGAAAGAAAACGAGGTTAAACGAGACTCAGATAAAGAGAGTGAGATTGAGCGAGTATGGCCCGCCGCGTGGAAGAAAGAGTGAGACAGTCTCGAGGGAGTGACCTAGATATACAACGTGCGTGCATGCGCATGAGAGGTTGGGGGGCTAGATAGGCAATGCATGTATTTAGCGCGAGAGGGTGAGAGGGAGAGGGGGGAGAGAGAGAGAGAGCTCGACATGGGGTGCAATGGCGGGTGTGTGAGGTAAATACATTTTGTAACCGAGTGCAAAAGGGGGTTGTGTAGTTGAGAGACTTGGAGATCAAAACATGGAGAGAAAGAATGAACGTGTGTTGGAAACCGATAGCTTCCTAAGGTGGTTAGGAGAGGAAGATTGACCGATACAGGAAGTATGTAGCGTTTGTGGGGGGGGCTAAAAACAACATTTGAATGTACATAGTACGAGACTTAATATCGATGTTTCAATTCGGTGTACATTGTAAGATTTGAACCGAGGACCAGGCATACGGGTAATTATTTCGAATTCGTGCCATACTAAGTTTTGAAAAGTTGACATTGACTCAGTTTGTTGTGCTATTTTGTAGGTCATATGTTTGAATCCATCCAAAAGTTTTCTCACTACCATGGTGTTCATCATATACATATGAATTTGTATAAAAAAGTAGCATGGATACAGTGAAATGCGAAATCGACGTTAGAATTGGAGATCGCTACGTGACACACACTCTAATTCAAATAACTAACTACGTGACACACACTCTAATTCAAATAACTAATTATGTGACACACACTCTAAACCGCGTTAGCGTGGGTACCATTTCGATTTTTTTCAAATAACTTCTCATTAATTAATTTATAGTACTCCCTCTGTTCACTTTTATAAGACCTTGAAGACATTTCAGACAATGTGCAAAATAGTTCATTTTAAGTTGTCTGAAACAACTTACAAAAGTGAACGGATGGAGTATCTCGTTTTGAATGACTAATTATTGCAAGGAAAACACGGGCATGGTAATACATACAGATTCGTTTGCAAATGAAAGAAGATTCGTTTGCATTCTCAAATGTAGGCGCACCAGGCAGACCAGGGTCGTGTCGGGGTGGACGCTGCTTCGGTGCCTTAAAGGCAACTGCCTTTGGGTCACTGACATGTGGGCCAGCCACCTGTTGGGCCCACATGTCATGGACACAAAGGCAGGTGCCTTAAGGCACCGAAGCATAGTCCTGTCAGGGTGGTCGCGTGTGTCGGACGGACGCGTAGCACCCAGCCACCCACCCCCCTCCCCCAAAAAAAGGACGACGACAATATAAGTTTGCGCTTCCACGTTTCGGATTGATATATCTGACGGCCCCAATTCCAGCCCTGCAAAATCTCTCTTCTCCATCGTCCCCTTCCGCGCCCAGATTGCTCAAATCCCTAATTCGCCGCCAACCCTCGAATCACCCCTCGTCTCGTCTCTTTCCCCACCGTTCCTCACCTCTGTGCTGGACGACAACGACGAAGATGACAGTCGCGCTTCACCACCGCACCGGAGCTACCTCATCTACGCCCTCGTCCACTGCACCGGGTGGTCCACCGACAACGTCGGCCACCGCAACCGACGTGCCTCACAGACACCGAGTTCCACCGCATCGGGTGCGCTTCACCGACGCCGTCTCCCAGCTCACCGGGGCTACTTCACCGAGCATATCGTCGCACCTCCGCCCCCCGAGGCCGTTGGGGCTTCACCAACGGTCTCATCCACCGCATCGTAGCGCTTCGCTGCCACTCAAGATCTGCATCCGTGCGCGGCCAGCCAACGCTAGCGCATCACCCTCAACGGCTCTGAAGTGACCCGCACTCTAGCTAGGCGAGCATGCCCAAACACCGGCCCGAACTAGGTATCCACACATCACTCCCTTGTGCACTGTTTCGACGATGTTTGGATATCCTTTCACTGCTCTCTTAGCTTACACGCCTATGCAACTCTGACTTTAACTCTTATTTCTTATGGAGATATCATCTGAAACAAGCAAATCCATTTTTTAGCGAAGCATGACGGTGCTATGGGATCTGGTACACATCATGCACACCCATATAACCTTGTAAGTATCTATCCTCCGATACAACATCAAGGTCGATTCCTCTTATTTGATCAACCATTTGCCGTGTCAAAAATGCAGAGGGGGGTGCAAGGAGCACAAGGCCTACACATCCAAGCAAGTGGTAACATGGACTTGTACATGGAACATCCCAAGCACAAGCAGAGCTGCAGTGAGCTTGTACAACGAGCTAGTGTAAGTCCCTGCATTTCATTTAATTCGTACTGGCATTTGTGTATGATCTGTGTGTAGTGGCTGATCCACGAATTCAAGTTACCAGGGGCGAACATTTAACTTAAAAAATACGAAGGCACTTGCACTCCGGAAATCAACATAACTTGAGAAATGTGAAGCTACATGCACTTTGAAAACCAGCTAATGATACAAAGTAGTTTAGATTATAAACACTAAATGATGCAAGCACCAAAAAAACACAAAATGCAACATGGTGTACAAGGACTACAAACATGGTCTGTACCTTCTTGAATTATTTGTTCTCTGGCTGAAAATATCGAAGTGTAATTGCACGTATAACCAGTGCGCAAACTGCATATCAATATATCTATCTTGCACAAGTATACCAATAGTTTCAAACAACAGATTAGAAGAGTATTTATGCTATGTTGTCATGATACGGGGACTTTCTGGTAGATGGCCTCGACGTTTCCTCAAGCTATGAAAATGCACTATAATTTGCTTGTCATCAATGCCTGCAAATCTCTGTCTCTCTCAACATAGTAGATCATCATTAGACACTAAATCCTTCAATGAGCTTGCAAAATGCTTGCATTAGATCCCTCATTAGACACTATATGTTCATCACCAGGAGCATGTAAAATGTTTGCATCAAATCCTTCATTAGCAGTCTGTTCATTAGACACTTCAGGCTCAAGAACAACATGAGCTTGTATGTTTGCACCGGAAACTTGATTAGATACATCAGATTCAGTCAGTTCAGTATTGATTGGGGGAGTTATAAAATAAGTAGAAATTGGTTTCATTTTCTCATAGATTCCCTACATACAAGCAGCTTTACAACACCGTCAGGTTTAACTATTGGCCAAAAATTGAAGAGTTGAACTAGATATAATCAGGGATGTGATGTACCTGCTCATTGCGCATGCTACTCTTGCAAGCTACGACTGTCCGTTTGCGCAAGCTTGATGCCATGCCCGTGCTGCCGCCGCTGCCTCCCATGCAGGCTACACCCAGGGTTGAATCTTCATCTTCTTGTCCATCTGTTCGCTTGAAGCCTGGCGACCGCCCTCCAACGAGGGTGTGAGGAAGTGTTGTGTCGGTCTATCCAGCGGCGGCTAGGTTAGGAGCGAACCAGACTGGAGGCTGGAGCGAATGAATTGGGATTTTTCCTGCTGTCGATCGATATGGGAGGCGCTCGTTTGGGCCGCGAGCCTGCTATAGGGCCTGCCTTGCACTTATGTTATTGGCCCATCCGAATTGAAACATTTTTCTTCATTTTTTAATTGCCTGCTCGTGCGTTAGGACGAACAAAACTAGCGTGGGCCAACCTGGACGACTCAAACTAGGTGCACACTTTCCAGCCACCTGAGGCGGCCGCCCATACCAGCCCCTATGGTGGCGTCGCCCCTTTTTGCGTGTATGATTGGATAGTGAAAAATATTCCAGTGGCGCTTTTGATTTACCCACAGAGTGGTTAAATTGTTTGTTTCTATGAACTGAGTTCGTCAATAATGTGAAGGATGCCAGTCTTTTCATCCTATTGTAGATTGCTTAGATCTCTATATGCCAAAAGTAATCGCATGAAATATACAGTAAAAGCCAGTGTGATGTGTTTGGCTACAACTAGTCTGACTACACATCCTCATATAACATATCAAGGACGCACCATCTTACCAGATTAATCATTCGACTTACCCATGCTGTGTGGGAAGAAAGAAGTATTGGGACTGCGTATCCAAGCAATTGATGCCATGGACTCCTTTGTACAACCTTGTAAGTGAAAAAGAAGTTGCAGTGTGCCTGTACAAAGAACTAGCGTAAGTTCAGTTACCCGCTTCTCGAAATTTTAGTTAGCCACTTATTGCAAAATTGTTCAATTATGTTGCTTGGCTTAATTTAGTTTGCTACTGATTACATAATGGCATAGCCTATTAATCATATTGTAGATTGCGCCTATCTATGTGTTTGATACTTACTGTTAAGAATTACCTGTTTGCCTTAACTTAAATATCTACTTGTTTGTTTAACTGCTTTGCTGCTGCAATAGCGGGTTACAATGATGTTAATAACTACTTTTCAGCATCCAATTGAAACTCTTTAATTCCTTATTTGTTTAACTGGTTTACTGTTATAACTCCCAGTTGAGATATTTTGCTAACTTCAACTTTTCTGAATCCAATCGGAACTTTAATGGCAAAACAGGTTAGCCCAAGATCAAAGAGCGAGGTCCCCATGGACGTTGCATCATCCCACAGCAGTGGCACCGGCCCAATCGTGCATTATGAATTGCCAACTGCTGATGCTCTAGAGGCTAAACTAGTGGTAGAAAGAGATTCTGCTTCTGCACTTAGAGATGAAGTTGACATGTTGAGGAAGCAAACAGCACAATCACAAGCAGTACTCAAGACAACCATTAAATATTTGGTGGATTTCAAAACGAAGCAAGCTGAGACTGACCAGATTATTAAGGTCCTGAAGGAAAAAAGGAAATTAAATTCCTACTTGGTAAATCATAGGTGAAATGTTCTTTCCATAGTTGAATAACCTTTGTGTTGTCTGTTCATGTAATCAATCAAACCATTTGTTTTAGAGATCATGTAATAATTGTTTTTTTTGTTTTTTGGTTTGTAATTTTATTTGAGCACAAGTCTGTATTAATTGATAAGACTCGGAGACATTTCATTTGGATTGTTGTGCCAGACCTACAAATATGCCAATCGGGCTAAATATGCATTCAGCAATAGTAGTAGTATAGATGGACCATAAGTGGCACGCATCGGAAAGGGCCAAGATGCTGACTAAAAAAGGATGTTGTTGTAGCCAAAAAAAGTACAGCGGCCTGGCTTATGTATGTTAGTTGATATTATTGATCCATATACTCTATAAGTGTTTATATGTCTGTTAGTTCTATACATTCTTGGTTGATTGACTCGGTATTTGAATCTTGATACATCGCTTGTGTACATATCTAAATGGGAGTACACATTATGCTGCGTGTGACATTTGAGTTGGACATAAAGTGTTCCAAATATTCGAATTCACCTTAAACTGGATTCTAGTTTCTGAATTTGAGTATCGGCATTTGTAAATCATATTCATATATGACAGTGGAATACATCTTTGTCATCCTTTTGAAGATATATAAAAACACATATAATGATTTATAAAGATTCATATAGGAATACAAAATGGATTCGAATTTAGTTGCCAGGGTAAACGTGGATGCTTATTGTCCCAAAATTTTAAAGAAGCAGCAAAATGTCCACTCCCACGTCGGCTGCCCGAAGCCAAGTGTTTGGGAGATGGAAATTACTGTCTACCCATTACACGGACAATCCATCGGCCTGATTTCCACTGCTCTAAATAGGGGTAGGTTAGTAACTTCAATTAGACGTGACAGGACCGCCTCTGAGCCCATTCCGACACGGTGGGCGTCAAACATGGGCGGCAAAACTCATTTGATTCAAGCTCGTCCGAAAGACCTCTGTTTCTCCCTCCATTACCCATTCATACATGGTGGGCGGCAAAACAAACTCGACTCGGCCGAAATCGATGTAGACAAATATTTTCAATAGGGGCAGGTTTGTAACTTCACTTAGACGTGACACAACCGCCCTACCTGTCAGCCCCGTTCATACACCGTGGGCGCCAACCATGGGCGCCAACCACCCTCTCCTCGCCCGAAATCGCTCTGGACAAATATTGGCGAGATGCGAGATTACCGTCCTATCCCCAACCGACGAGAGATCCAAATTTTAAACGGGGGCTAAGTTCGTAACTTTCCCATATTTCAGACAGGCGCGTCCCAAAAACATGGTTCCCCGTACCTCTCCCTCCATTTTCCCATTCATACATCGTCTGCGCTAGAACACCCCATCCCCACACCAGCCTCCGTCCGCCACCCCATCCATCGCCGCTGTCCTCCACCACATCCATCGCCACCGTCCTCCACCATGCCAGAGTGCCTACCAAGACCGCGTCGTCCACTTCTAGAGATGGACGTTTCTCATCCACGGCGATGGACCAATAGCCTTGCATCGCGTCCTCTCGCTTCATCAACGTCATCGTCCTCTATGTCGGGGCCGCTCACACGACCTTCTCTTCCATCGCAATGGGACTTATCCCCCGATGCACCCGTCTACCGTCGCAGATCTGCTTCAATGCCACCGACAGCCATCGCACCCCTGATGCCTACACGGCACCGCAAGAGAGGTGGTACTTCATATCTCCTCAACTTTTTGATCTCAACCAGAAAATAGATCTTAACTTGGTTACTCTACTTTCTTTTCAGCTCTTAGAATTTAGTTCTTAGTTCGAAGCAAACAATGGATGCTAAATATCATTTCTCCGGTTTGCAGCTTCAAATCTGCCATAGCACAGCCATAATACGGTTTAATTGATCATGCTTAGGGTTTAATTGATCATGCTGGTTCCGTGGTGGTTTCTTTAATAGAAACCGGAGGGGAAACCCTCTTTTGCTAAAAAAATATGCTTAGAGTTTCCCCCTTTTATGATCACTATACGATCAAAATATGTGCTTTGTGTCATAATAACACTGCTCCACCCATCAAGCTAAACAAGCTTAGTTGTTCAAATGCGAACCTGATATTATTAAAACAGAGTTGTTTAATTGGTCAGCTAAATGTTCCTAAATTAGTTTCGAAAATGCATGTTCGCCGCTCGGGTGTGTATATCTACAGGGTGCCCACGGTGGCCGGCCCACCCTGGGATTTTGGGTCATCCCAGGCCCCGATTCCCCTCTGTTCTGCTGCGCGCTTCCGATCTCTACTCGCCCCTAGCCGCCTGCCTCGCTGGCGACTTGCCATCCCTGGACGGCATGACTCTAGGAGGAGATGCCGGACTAACAGGAGGCCAGGAGCCGCTCGCCCAACAGCGTCACCGCTGCCCGGGCGCGCCGCCGTGCCTACCTTCCCAGTCCGTTCAGGGCTCAGGCATGCAGCACCCACCAAGCCAACCCGATTTATCCTGAGATACGTCCTCAACACTCAGCATCCACTCCTCATCACCCATTTTCTAATTGATTCATTACTCATTAGGCAGGACTGTCATTAGGGTTTGTTGTGTGCTCAGTGCTACCTACACTTAATGGTTCAGATGTATTTCGGTAATCTTTAGTACCTCTAAAGTTCACAGGGTTTTCAAAATTCCGGCCCTCGGGACAGAAACTAGTCATTTTGGATTCTTGGTTGTAGTGACATTGACCCAGATTACTACTGCAAGCCAGGTTTGTTGACAATTTTACTTGTCTTTCTTACTCATTCGATATAATATCCAATTATTCACATCGATTAGTTGCAAACAATAAGTGCTAGACAAACTTCTTCATTCAGATTTTGGACGGTCTCTTACTGCAGTTACAATTCTGCATACTTGTCCTAGTAAGCTCACAAGTAAATGATTAATTCACTACATCTATGCTTGCCTTGTCATATTTGTTGTCAATATTCTTTTAGGGTGGACCACCCTGTTTCTAAATACTGGAACCGTAGACATGAGTGAATAGTATTTCTCTATGTGATCTCTTCCATCATGTGTGGGTAACGAACACTGCATTGTATAGAAAGAAAGTGTCATTTCCAGCTATTACATAGGTTTCGATCTTTTACATGGAATACAATCTGCCTACTTGCTTTGTGTCGCACTACCAACACTCCACCCTTGAAGCTAAACATTATGCCACTCATAATTGCTTAGTTTATTTGTTCAAATACGAATTTCATATGATTCTAATGTTCCTACTTCAGTTTTGAAATGTGTGCCTGCCTGTTATAGAGACATAAGGGGCTTGTATTTCTGTGTGTGGTCTGGTCAGCACGGTTGGGGAGGTGAACTTTGCATATGCAGGGGTTTATTGGGAGACACTCTCCGAGTTGAATCTGCAATGCATTCCATAGATAGTCTGACTACTTTTTATGTTTTCATGAATCTCAGATTTTGAACAGCATCATAATGATTATGAGCTTGCGCGCATGAAAAGAATAAAGCAGAACAATGCCATGGCTGTCAAACTTGGCATTAAGGGACTGAAATCAAGTCTGGATGCAATGCAATGCAAACGCTCTCCACCTACAGATTCATGCTCAGAATATGATCCTAACAGTGATTCTGAGCTAGAGGGAGACCTAAGTCAATGTAGCTCCCTAGTGGAGGAGTCAGAGGAAGATGCCCTATCTTATTCACCCATCAAGGTAGTTGCTCTAACTTTCCAAGGTTACATTGCTCGCACATATCTTGCAACTGATGCTTTGCATTGCTTCTACTTTGTTGAACTGCCATTAGCTTAGTTTACACATCATGTATGTGAATACACCCTACCTATCCATTTTCAGTACATATTCCATCTGTCATCATATCGTATTTATCCATTCAAATGTTGTTCTTGTGTATCAGACGTTCAAAAGGAAGAGGGTGATTGCTGATCATGGAGGATCACAAGCAAAGTATTTGGAAAAGGTAGTGGCACCTGATAAATCAAATAGCCCATTAGGTGTAGTTGCAATATCACCTGACCCACAAAATACCCCAACTCTAGCAGACTCTAGCCCTACTACACTGGTCATTTCTGATGCCCCAACTCAGCAGAACCCAACTGCAGCAAACAATATGATTATGCCAGTTGACATAGCACCAGATGTACGACGCAAAACCCCCATTCTAGCAAAGAGTACACCAAATCCAGTTGCCAAATCTCTTTTCAAACCAGAGAGAGCCCCAATTGCAGCAAATAGGACCCCTGTTCCATTCTTCCTAGTTTAGAAGGCGAAGCTTATGTTGTTGTCAGGAACTTTGTGCGCATCTTTCCTTCATGGAAAGATTATACCGCAGACACAGAACAATTTCCAGTCTTCCTCCGCAACTTACGCATAAGTAATTTACTAATGTTATTCATGGTCATTACTACATATGTTTCTACTGACAGAAGACACAAGATTTCATTCTTTTAAATAGGCGAGGAGCAAACTGGATTATGATGACGAGCAAGGGTTGGTTGCACTTTTCAAGCACTCGTTGATGAAGTATCGTTCCTACCTGAGGCAAGCGCACTTCAATGGCAAGCCTTTGAAAGAAATTTCTGTAAAGTCTCTAGTGCTACATTTATCTGACGGTGACTAGAATAATCTTGTTACACATTGGTCTCAGCTGCAGCGTAAGGTACTGTCTATGATATCACATCACAATTTGAACTACATTTCTGCATTTGCCTTAATGTCTCACTTGTACGAAAACAGTTAGCAGAAGAACATTCATTCTCAAGGGACCACAGAATCTCGCAACTATACTGCACACTTCATTGCTCTTGTGAGTACCTCTTGCCCTGTATGACCATACTTTCTTTCATAGTTGTTTGATTATGTAGCATCACTACACATGTTAGCCTCATAATCGTCCATTTGGTGGACATTATAAGATCCGTATGGACTCTTACATAAATTTAGAATCAACCCAATGCTTTTGAAGAGGTTTAGCTCTGTAGTCCTCTTTTAAGGATTGAACGTGGTCTATCACTGTACTTACATTAACAGCTACTCCCTCCGTCCCATAATATAAGAACGTTTTGTACAGTACACCAGTGTTCAAAACACTCTTGTATTATGGGAAGAGGGATTGGTTCATTTTGTAGCATTCTGCATCTTATCTCCCTCGCCCACCATTTAATAAAAAAGATTAGATCTATATTTAATCTTACCAACAAGTAGAATACACAGACAATGCCAGTGCAGAAGTGTAGCCCATTGCTCTTGTCAGTACATTTTGTCCTGTAACGCTTGTACTTCCAGGGATTGGTAGTTGATTATATAGCATCAATCTGCATCTTATCTTCATTATCCTCTATCCCTTCCAGTATTATCATATCTATAATTACTCTCTACAAAATGTAGAGTACAGGCAATGCTTATGAAGAAGATTCTGTGCTGAAATTCTTGAGTTATCCTTCCCTTGACATGGAGAAGGGCATTATAAAGCCGGTGTTAACTGTTAATGTAAGTCAGTCCTTCTAAAGCCTTTATCCTCAATTGTTGTTTAATTTTCTCATACTCTCTATCATTTACTGTTGTTTAGTTTGTTGTTTCTACCAAAATGCATGTTCATAAGAATCATAAGTTCTAAGTTTTACTTGTAAAACCAAATTCCTTATTCATACCATGCACATTACTTAATACTCCCTATATGTATGCTTGTTTTGGTGGATCTATAATCCAGTGTGTGGTGAAGCAGCCCACGTTTGCACCTTGTCATCTCCTGTTTTATCTTACTGATGTGGCTGATGATATGAACAACATGCCATGCACATTATCCAAAATAGATACAATGATTTTCTTTGCCCTTCATCTATGCTTGTTATGTTGACATGGTAATCCAGTAGTGTGGTGAAGCTCCCCGCATTATGAACAATGCCAAATTATGTTATTGATATTTTGAACTTACTCTTTATTTTCCAATTTGAAATTGGATAGAATTGACAGAACAGTTATCATCTCTGTTTATACACGTGCAAAACCTGACATCTCTCTGCTTTGTTTCAGGGTGATATGCCTGATGGCATGCACAAGTCTGCTGAAGGCTATGAGACAAACCCAACATATATTGCAGCAAAGAAGGCAAAACATCTTGAAGATAGCGAGACAACCCCAAAGTCTTGTCTTGATCCAGTTCAAGTTACTTGAGACTAACAGTCAGACAAGCTCACAAAATTCGTTGTCTGAATCAGTTCGACTTCTTCAGTCCCAAGTTCTAGCAGAAAGGCATTCTGCAACTCAACTTCGACTTGAAGTCCTATCTCTAAGAAAGATTGCGGAGAACACCAATGAGAACCTCATCGCTAAACAGCTACACCTGGAAGCTATGACCGACATGCTAGGCCAGTCTCACAGCCTTGCTCAGCAGTTCCCCCGCAAGGCTAACCTTTCTTGAACTGTCTTGGAAGTGGTCTCGGTTCAGTATTATTTTGTTACGCTGCAATGGTGCCCAGTTTTTGTAATCTGCTTCTTCGTTGTGCTTTATGATCACTGGTGGCGAACTTTGATGCCCAGTGGATGTAATATACCTTAAATCCTTTATTGTATAGTGTAGGTTTATTCTTAGTTACTATGCCGTAATTTCTTTATTGTATAGAGTAGGTTTGTTCTTAATTCCTACTAGTTGCTGCCATCATTCGCTATCTGAAAAAAATTAGGTGTAGTCGATCGGACCGAAACATTCGACTCTAATGGGCCAGGTCTTTAGCGGGCCACAATTGGGCCGGCCTGCGTCTTTCTTGGGCCCGAATGATTGGGGCCTTCACACATTGCGCCAGGCCCAAACTTACACCAGCCTACATTTTAGTTGGGCCTTTTGTCGACCCAGCGCTTTGTTTGGCCCAGGTAGCGTTGGGCCATTAACAGGCTGAATATTGTAATGGCCTGTTACGACCGAGATGAAACCACGGGCCTTTAGCAGGCCAAAATGCATGTTGGGCCTCAATTTTCACTAGTCGTTGACGGGCCTTCAGCAGGCCGAAATGTAGACCGGGCCGTTTTGGGCCCAGTTAGCTCACGGGCCGTTACCAGGCCGAAACATATCTCGGGCCTTAGTTGGCCCACTGATATCATGGGCCTTTAAGAGGCCGAAATCTTAGCACAGGCATCAACGGGCCGAATTACGCGACAGGCCTTTAACAGGCCCAAAGTCACGTTGGGCTTAACTATTGCCACCTTTAGCATGGGCTGTTAGTGGGCCCGATGTCCCGTCGGACCATATATGGCCCATGGGCAGCACGGGCCATTCCCAGGCCGAAAGTCACACCGGGCTGAAATGGGCCCATGTCTACATCAGGCCTCTAACAGGCCGAAAGTCACTGGGCTGTAGTTGGGCCCAAATATTCGGCAAACAATTAACGGGCCAGATCTGGCTTCGGGCCGCAAATGGGCCCAAATATTGGGCGAACAATTAATGGGCCAGATCTGGCTTTGGGCCGTAAATGGGCCCAAATATTGGGCGAACAATTAACGGGCCAGATCTGACTTCGGGCCGTAAATGGGCCTTTATTAAGCAGGCCGTTATTGGGTTGGCCCACTAGTACCTGATTAAGTTCTACGGGCCTTTTACTGGGCCGGCCTTTTTAACCTATATGGGCCTCTGTTGGGCCCAGCCACATGTCGACGTATCATAGGCATGTCTCCTCCAATGGACGGGCGACATCTGGCCCACTGACGAGCTGACAGGTGTTCCCTTCGGCCAATCAGAATTTTACACGTGGAAATTTCCCATTGGTCAGGGCTATTAACGGGTTATTGGATCCAAAATCCGACCTGATAGCTTAACGGCGTTCTGTTACAGTGGATGCCATGTGTCGGTCACCCTTGACGAAAGCACTTCTGTGACGCGCGATTTATCATCATGGAAGTGGACACTTCCGTGATGATAATCTTGGTAATGTCATGGAACACTTCTACGACAACACAGGTATGACTATCTTGATTGTGTCATAAAATCATCATGGATGTACATGCATGACAAAAAACGCGACCTACTGTGACAAACACGTATCATCACGGAAGTGTATTTTTTGTAGTGTTGAGAGAAGCCACTAGTGAAACCTATGGCCCCCGGGTCTATTCTCCATCATACAAGTTTCCAATCTATTTTATTTTGCAATCTTTACTTTCAATCTATATCATAAAAATACCAAAAATATTTATTTTATTATTATTATCTCTATCAGATCTCACTCTTGCAAGTGGTCGTGAAGGGATTGACAACCCCTTTATCACGTTGGTTGCAAGGTTCTTATTTGTTTTTGTAGGTACGAGGTGACTCGCGTGTGGTCTCCTACTGGATTGATACCTTGGTTCTCAACAACTGAGGGAAATACTTACGCTGCTTTGCTGCATCACCATTTCCTCTTCAAGGGAAAACCAATGCATGTTCAAGAGGTAGCAGTCGGCTTGTTCCTCCCCCTCTAGTCTTCCTTCATTTTCCCATGTGCTGGCACACCAGAGCCGCACCAACATGTTGGGAAACGTAGTAGAAAACAAAAAATCATCATAATGATCACCCAGGAACAATATGAAGATGCATACACTACTGCAGGATGCTGCTAACGCGACACGTGTATCGGAGACCCTTCGACCAAACCATGTGCGATGCATGAATCGCAAACAGTATCGTAACAATAACATTACTAATAAAACGAACTATGTGCGATGGCGGAGGCATCAAGAACGATTCAGATTAGAGTCGCATGTGCAGTACGTGGCATAGAATTGACCCATAAAAACTATTTACGACGAGTGAAGCAACAGAAATGGTTAGCCAAATCAAGATGTGTGTGACAGACGGCATACAGTTCACTCAACTGAACTATTTGCGTTGAGCAAAAACAATAGAAATGGTCAGCCAGAGCAAGGTGTGTGTCTTAGACGGCATATAGTTCACTCAGATGAACTGTTTGCGATGAGACAAAACAACAGAAACGGTCAGCCAGATCAAGGTGTGTGCGATAGACGGCATTCGGTTCACTCAAATGAACTATTTGTGATGAGCCAAAAAACATAAACGATTTGGCTTAACAAGATGTGTGTGATACCGGCAAACATGCCAGTAATCAGAATTGTGTGGGAGGACAGATAATAACACAAACGATTGCTCGAAATAAGGTGTGTGTGTGTGTTGTGGGCAAACGGTTGGTGGTAAACAATTGTCAGCGATTGATTAAATCATCACTGACGGGTTCCGTAGTTTGATCCATATGCGATGTGATTTGCTCAGCCTACACAACATCTATGCTCTCTCTATAGAACAATAACATACATACTTATAAGGACATGATTGCATAACCAAATTAAACATCCAAAAGTGACTATACACATGATATTTGCACACACTAAAGTAAATAATTGCATGCATAATAAACTAGGATAAACGATCATCTAATCATCATCTACTTCTTCTTGTCACACTTCCCACCACTGCTCTGTTGGTGGCTCGATCCCTTATCAATTACAGGAAGGAGGCACTTCCTTATGTCAATGATCCGCCTGTGCATCTCGTAGCATGTGTACACGTTCTTGGTCATGAACTTGAGGTGAGCTTCATGCAGTCTCCGCATACATGCGTCGTGACAGGCTGCGGGGTTTTTCTTGGCATCATCCTTCATGTTCTCGTAGTAGGGGTCGATGATGGCCGAGGAGAGGTCAACCAGGGAGTCCTCGTCCTTCTTTCTACCCCAGACCTTGTAGTGGCCATGGATGTCGACAAGCTTCTTGCAGGCCAAGCCCAAAATCTTGAGAACTTTTACATCATTGATGGTGTCCATTGTAGCGGGCTTGTAGTCGGAGTTGTTGACAAACCTGGCAAAACACTCACAAGGTCTTGTGGACATACAGTAGTGGTAGACGAGGACGTGATGGCGCACGCACAACTGGGCGACGACAATCTTCTGGTCTTTTTTGGGATGACCACTGATATTTCTATGTAAATAGGTCATTTTGGAGCTAAGTAAGGTTATTCATTTTCGAGGAAAATAAGCTAAGTTTAGGTCATTTTGGAGGTAACCAAGATTATTATGCCATTTTTGACCAAAGTATGCTAATTATGTCATTATTGAGCTATCTAAGGTAGTTATGCCATTTTTAGCTAATTAAAGCATATTTAGGCATTTTATAGAGCTATCTAAGGTTATTATGTCATTTTAGAGCTAATTATGTCACGAATGAACTAGCTAAGATTAGTTTAGGTCGTTATTGAGCTATCCAAGGTAGTTATGCCATTTTTAACTAACTAAAGCATATTTAGTCATTTTATAGAGATATCTAAGGTTATTATGTCATTTTAGAGCTAATTATGTCATAAATGAACTATCCAAGGTAGTTATGCCATTTTTTAACTAACTAAGCATATTAAGTCATTTTGGAAGGGAAAAATGCTAGCATGAAGAATGAAATTGCATGAATCATGTAGCAAACCACATACCCAGTGATCCCCATACTCAAACATGTTGGAGCTCCCTTGATGGTGTGGCACACCTTCCATTTGGTCACGCTTATCCTTGGCCCTATGGTGTTCGACTAGCCATTGGGGAGAGAACCACGCATCCACCAACGCCTCCCAACAGTCCATCTTATCCGCACACCATCTCGGGGGCACCTAAGTTAGTCAAGAGAAATTTCAGCGCTACGCCTATGAATCAAATCAAGAAAACTAAGTTCAAGGCCTTAAGAATAGGTAATTACCTGCATGTACTTCTCCTTACTCAGAAACTTGCCGCGACACTTCGTCTTGGCCCTCCTAATACCCTTCGTGGCGTAGTAGTCTCGAACGGCCTGCACCCGAGCCTCGTGCCGTAAGTTCTGAAGTAGGCGCTTGCACTCGGCTTCGACAACCATAGACGCGGCTCCTGCTCTCCCTCTGAAACCCTGTAAAAGGTCTGCAATCAAACAAGACAACACTGATTAGTACAATCACTAGGTATTGTTGATTTTTAATTCTATAAAGGAGAAATTACCCAAAACCGATGGAACACAATGTTGGCCACCGTCTCGCACAAGACACCGGTGACCATCTCCTCCGACGGGGCCGGGGCAACCGAGTACAGCTCCCAGCTCAGTGCTAGCTGTGGAACCTGACCCTCACCGGGCAACATGACCTACCCAGGGAAGTGCTACCGGCAAAGCACACCAAGGATCTGGTTGGGCCTGCAGACACCATGGGGTGTACCCAGCCCCTGCAGTATGACAAGGCCAACGCATTAGATATTAATTTGAAGAAACATGAAGGCAAAAGGTTAAAAAAGAGTAAATGCACTTACTTCAACCCATTAGGCGCAATCAACCACCTCTGGTCGGGGGTCGTCGGCACGGGCGGGAGCTTTGTACCGCCATGCTGGTAGACCTTCTTGCCCTTCTCAACCAGCTCGTCGTCGATGTAGCTATCATCAGAAAATGTGTCCTCGCTACCATCAGTAGGGCCACTAGCCTCCGGAGTCTTGTGGGAAGAAGACTCTGAGACCGGAGTCTTCTGGGACGAAGACTCTGGGACGGAATCACGTGGGGCGAAGGATCGGCGACACAAGTCTGGTGGGGCAAAGGATCGGCGACACAAGTCTGGTGGGGCGAAGGATCGGCGTCCCGAGTCTGGTGGGGCGAAGGATCGGCGACCGGAGGCTCATGGACCAGAGTCCGAGACGGGTCCACGTCAGACGGAGCAGTCCTGTGGTCGGGTGAATCAGCTGGGGGTGGCGGCGAGTAAGGCGTACCAGCCTTCCTACTTCTCCCGCTGCCACGTCCACCTCTAGCAGCCTTCTTCGTCCTCCCCCGACCTCTCCCAGCCGAAGAAGAAGCGCCTGCCGCTGCTGTCTGCATACTGTCTAGCAGCGCTCTCTGGAGGGGCTGCGGTGGAATAATGGAACCACCCCTCCCGGTAGCGCTCGCCGGAGGCTCGGGGCGCTCTAGACCCTTGCCCAACATCCTGTCAACACCTGCAATGACAAAAAGTAAACAAAATTAGTACAACATAAAAAATTTGAATACCTGACATGAATAATATGTATATAATTTAAGTGTATCATCATCATGAACATAATAAAAAATTGAATACCTCACATTACTAATATTACTCTGAATCGTCTATATATGCTCCGGGATCATTAAATGCATCATCATCATTACTATCAATGACGTGCTCATCATCAATAAATGCGTCAACATGTGGAACGCCTCCTTTATGTAATCGTTCAAGCATTGACAGGTCATCTGCAGCAGTAACTTCTTCTTGTTCTGGTTCTTCTTGTTCCGGCTCAGGGGTGAAGTCGGATTCACTATCGTTGTCTACTTCAATGTTCTAGGGTGGAGTAGAGCGGTTCTTGAAACGTTTTTTGGAAAGACTTGTTTCTTGGAAAAATTCTCCTACGTCATCTTTGTCTTGGTTAATGTGAGGTTCATAATCCTCTTCATTGGGGGGAGGTGGTCTAACACGTGGCGGAACTTCATAAACGACATCCCAACCACTGAGATTTGGATCACTTTGACAGGCCCACGGTAGATAGAGAACTTGGGTCTGCCGCCTGTATGGGGCTGTCGCCTGACCAAACACACTGAACCCATCCGTGCTGATGGCGACTCGAGGATGCCTTGGATCTGCCTTTTTTCCTTATGTAATGCATCGAAGCGCTTCCATGCTTCACCATCCGATGTGTGCACCATCATCACATTGCCATTTGCATCTAGTTCTGTTCTTTTGCCCGTTTTGTGCCATGTCATCTGTCTGGTCGTCTCTTTGACCATGAAAATACATTGAAGTCTTGGTATGATTGACATATACCGAAGAACATTAACGGGTATTTTGGTCTGCGTCTTCTCACCCATACCGTTGTCTACCACAACATACCTGGAAGACTTGCAAATGAGACAATAGTTCAAGTCCTCATACTGAAGCCTAAATAAGACACATCCTTTCTCACAGGCATGTATCTTCTCATAGGGCATCTTAAGAGCACGGAGGATTTTGTCTGACTGGTACAGGTTTGCAGGTAGCACATGGCCTTTGGGTAGAAATCGTCTGAATACTGTCATCATCGCGTCGTAGCATTCTCTGCCCAAGTTGAATTGAGCCTTCAAAGCCATTATTTGTGAGATGGAATCCAGCTGACAAAGCTCAGTGTGCTCGTGGAGTGGACGTTTTGAGTCCAACATTTCAGTGAAGGCCTTTGCAGATTCCTCCATCTCCTCGTCCGAGTCCCGAGCATCATCAAAGTCTTGCACCATATCTTCCATCCCGGTACCATGCTCGTCGGTGCAAGGACGAACCACCTCGGCTCTGGCACGTTGGGCAGACTCACCATGAAATGTCCAGACCGTGTAACTAGGCGTAAAACTAAACTTCTGCAGGTCTTTACTCATTTCAAGCTCGTCCCTCTTATTATAGTTGTCGCACCAGACACAGGGGCACCAGCTTAATTTTTGGCCATTTGCAAATGCGGCTCTAACAAACCCCTTGGTTTTTGTTAACCATTCCTCGGTCCACACTTTCTGTCTAGTGTAACCGGTGTACATCCACGCACAATCACTCATATCGACTTCCTATTGGACACACAAGAAATATATACATAATTAAGCAAACCATATCCATAAGTTAATGGAGTTTGTTAGTTTTATTACGTCCATGCAACCTACATGCTAATAGGTAAAGATAGGTCCTAATCCCACCCGAGTATGTGTAGATTGGGTTCGTTTTCCCATGCTTTGCTCCATATCCGACGCAAAATTTCGGTAGAACCTCCCCGCTGTTCTACTGATACATGTCTCGGCAATAAGCAGAGGATGTGTACCCGGAGAACAACAGGGAGGCACTGACGAAATCTGCATCAGATCCGGAGCAGAGCATATGGGAAAACGAACCCAATCTACACATACTCGGGCTGTCCATGGATAACATTGGACAATTAGAAAGAATCATGATTATAAATATGAAAATACATGCATATTTATAGATGTAACCCTTTCGAACGGGAGATACATAGTGGTTACGCATACTGATGATTGACACCTATAGCTAGCAAATTTCATCGGCACGAAGACCGGAACAGAGCAAATGAAGGGGAGAGGAGGAGATGTCATTTGTGCTCACCAAAGAACGCAGGGGCGGAGCTCGTCGAACACACGGGGAGTTCATCAAACACCACACCCTCGCAACGACGAACAACTACACATTTAAATCCACCCGATCAACACAAATATATATATATGATGTTTTGCATAAAAAATCAAAAAATATATGACCTAACTCATAATTCACAAATATATGACCCCTTCGGGGTCGGGGTGTGGTGTCAGGGTGTCGGGGTCGGGGTCGGGGTGTGGTGTCAGGGTGTGGTGTCAGGGTGTCGGGGTCAATCGGGGTGTCAGGGTGTCAGGGTCGGGGTGTGGTGTCAGGGTGTTGGGGTGTGGTGTCAGGGTGTCGGGTGTCGGGGTCGGGGTGTCGATGGTCAGGGTGTCGAGGTGTCGGGGTCGGGGTCGGGGTGTCGGTGGTTGGGGTCGGGGTCGGGGTGTCAGTGGTCGGGGTCTTAGGGTGTCGGGGTGTTGGTGGTCGGGGTCGGGGTGTGGTGTTAGGGTGTCGGGGTGTTGTGTCGAGGTCGGGGTGTCAGGGTGTCGGGGTCGAGGTCGGGGTCGGGGTGTGGTGTCAGGGTGTCGGGGTCGGGGTGTCTTTTTCTTCTTCTTCTTTTTTCTCTTTTTTCCTTTTCTTCTTCTTATTCTTCTTCTTCTTCCCTTTTTCCTCTTCTTCTTCTTTTCTTCTTCTTCTTCTTCTTCTTCTTCTTCTTCCTCATCCTCTTCTCCTTTTTCCTCTTCTTCTTCTTTTCTTCTTCTTCTTTCCTCTTCTTCTACTTTTTTTCATCTTTCTTCTTCCTCTTCTATTTATCTAAGCCTAAACCTAAACCTAAAGACTCAAAACTAAACCTAAACCTAGCATTAACCTAAAACGAAACAGGAAAAAATAGAACAAAAAACTGGAAAAAACAGAAGAAAAAAACTAACCTGCTTACTCCGGTGAGGTCGGGCGGTGGGGCGAGGCGGCACAGGGGCCGCGAGGAGGAGTCCGGCAGCGGGGCGGGCGGCGTAGGGGCCGCGGGGAGGGGTCCGACACCTGGGTGGGCCGACGCAGGCCTCTCCGGCGACGGGGCGTGGCGGGGCGGCTGCCGCGGCCTGGCTCCTGTTGGCGTGAGGGGGGAGGGCTGGATGGCGGCGGGCCGGCGCAAGGGTCGCGGGGAGGGGTCCGACTCCGGGGCGGGCCGGCGCAGGCCTCTCCGGCGACGGGGCGCGGGGGAGCGGCCGCCGCGGCCTCACTCCTGTTGGCGGGGGGAGGGCTGGACGGCGGCGGGGGCTGGGTCCGGGGGGCAGGGCTGGCCGGCGGTGGCGACTGCGGCGGCGGCGATAGGAGGAGAGAGGCGGCCGCGCGGAAGGGAGAGAGAAAGAGAGAGGAGGAGGAGACGGCGCCACCCGTTAAGTGGGCCTTCTTTGTCGTCTGCTCGACGGCAAAGAGGGCGACCGTCAGGGCTGGCCCACGTCTCCTCTTTGTCGTTCGCTAGCGGACGGCAAAGGAGGAACATTCTGTCGGCCAGCAGTCGGCAAAGTAGTCACCTCTTTGCCATCCGCTAGCAGACGGCAAAGAAGCTGACCTAGCCATCGTCATGCCCTGTGGGGCCCACCTGGCTCTTTGTTGTCTGCCTTTTAGCGCTTTGCCGTCGGCAAATGCCCTTTTTGCCATCAGCACTTTCTTTGTCGTCTGCTTCCTCAAAGCGGACGGCAAAGAACCTCTTTGCCGTCAGCTGGCACACGGCAAAATACCAGATTTCAGTAGTGCAATTCCATGATCCAATATCATCGCATAGCCTATACCATGCCAATGCTTTTCCCTTCAAAGATAAATGGGAAACCTTTCTCATCACCTCATCTCCGGGTAAACCTGTAAGCTTAAACAATCCACAAATTTGTTCCACATATATTAAGTGCATATCAGGATGTTCAGTCCCATCTCCTGCATAAGGATTAGCTAGCAGTTGTCCCATCATACCCGAAGGAATTTCATATTCAATATTTTCAGTAGGTGCAGTAGGTTGAGGGGTATTTAATTGTGGTTCCTGACGAGGTGAAGATACCACGAACAAACCCCTCAAAGGATTGTTTTCCATAGCAACAAGTGACAATAAATTTCAGCACACTATATAGATATTTTCTTACCGAATTCCACTTACCAAAGGTGCTTCACTCCCCAGCAACGGAGCCAGAAAATAGTCTTGATGACCCACAAGTATAGGGGATCAATTGTAGCTCTTTTCAATAAGTAAGAGTGTCGAACCCAACGAGGAGTAGAAGGAAATGACAAGTAGTTTTCAGTAAGGTGATGTCTGCAAGTGCTGAAACTGTAAGTAGCGAGTAGGTTGATAGCAAGATAATTTGTAACAAGCAAGTAACGATAATAGTAAAAAGTATGCAGCAAGGTAGCCCAATCCTTTTGAGGCAAAGGACAGGCCAAGACGGTCTCTTATAATAAGCAAAGCGTTCTTGAGGGTACACAGGAATTTCATCTAGTTACCTTCATCATGTTGGTTTGATTTGTGTTCGCTACTTTGATAATTTGATATGTGGGTGGACCGGTGCTTAGGTGCTATTCTTACTTGAACAAACATCCTACTTATGATTAACCCTCCTGCAAGCATCCGCAACTACAAGATAAGTATTAAGAATAAATTCTAACCATAGCATTAAACTCTAGGATCCAATCAGTCCCTTACGAAATAGTGCATAAACTGGTGTTTAAGTTTCTGTCGCTCTCGCAACCCACCATCTATTTACTACTCCACAATGCATTCCCTTAGGCACAAATATGGTGAAGTGTCATGTAGTCGACATTCACATGACACCACTAAGGGAATCACAACATACATACTATCAAAATATCGAACACATATCAAATTCACATGATTACTTGCAACATGATTTCTCTCGTGACCTCAAGAACAAAAGTAACTACTCGCAAATAATAATCATGCTCAAGATCAGAGGGGTATTAAATAGCATATTGGATCTGAACATATAATCTTCCACCAAATAAACCATATAGTAATCAACTACAAGATGTAATCAACACTACTAGTCACCCCCTAGCAACAATCTATAGTTCCGGTAACAAGATTGCATACAAGAGATGAACTAGGGTTTGATATGAGATGGTGTTAATGAAGATGTTGATGGAGATTGCCCTCCCCAAGATGGGAGAGTTGTTGGTGATGATGATGACAATGATTTCCCCCTCCGGGAGGGAAGTTCCCCCGGCAGAATCGCTCTGCTGGAGGGCAAAAGTGCTCTTGCCCAAGTTCCGCCTCGAGGCGGCGGCGCTTCGTCCCGAAAGTCCTCCTCTTATTTTTTATAGGTCAAAATTGAAGGAAATATGCCCTAGAGGCAATAATAAAGTTATTATTTATTTCCTTATATCATGATAAATGTTTATTATTCATGCTAGAATTGTATTAACCGGAAACTTAGTACATGTGTGAATACATAGACAAACTAAGTGTCACTAGTATGCCTCTACTTGACTAGCTCGTTAATCAAAGATGGTTAATTTCCTAGCCATGGACAAGAGTTGTCATTTGATTAACGGGATCACATCATTAGAGAATGATGTGATTGACTTGACCCATCCGTTAGCTTAGCACGATGATCGTTTAGTTTGTTGCTATTGCTTTCTCCATAACTATACGTGTTCCTATGACTATGAGATCATGCAACTCCCGAATACGGGAGGAACACTTTGTGTGCTACCAAACGTCACAATGTAACTGGATGATTATAAAGGTGCTCTACAGGGGGTCTTCGATGGCGTTTGTTGAGTTGGCATGGATCAAGATTAGGATTTTTCACTCCGATTGTCGGACATGTATCTCTGGGCCCTCTCGGTACTGTACATCACAATAAGCCTTGCAAGAAATGTAGCTAATGAGTTAGTTATGGGATGTAGCATTACAGAACGAGTAAAGAGACTTGCCGGTAACGAGATTGAACTAGGTATTGAGATACCAACGATCGAATCTCGGGCAAGTAACATACCGATGACAAAGGGAACAACGTATACCGTTATGCGGTTTGACCGATAAAGATCTTCATAGAATATGTAGGAGCCAATATGAGCATCCAGGTTCCGCTATTGGTTATTGACCGGAGACATGTCTCGGTCATGTCTACATAGTTCTTGAACTCATAGGGTCCGCACGCTTAACGTTCGGTGATGATCGGTATTATGAGTTTATGTGTTTTGATGTACCGAAGGTAGTTCGGAGTCCCGGATTTAATCACGGACATGACGAGGAGTCTCGGAATGGTCGAACGTAAAGATTGATACATTGGAAGCCTATATTTGGACATCGGAATGGTTCCGAGTGGTTCGGGCATTTTTTCGGAGTGTCGGGAGGTTACCAGAACCCCCCGGGGAGTATATGGGCCTTATTGGGCCTTAGTGGAATAGAGGAGAGGGAAGGGATAAGAGGGAGGCATGCCCCCAAGCCCAATCCGAATTGGGAGGGGGGCCGGCCCCCTTTCCTTCCTCCCTCTCTCCTCCTTCCTTTCTTCTCTCCTACTCCTACTTGGAAGGGGGGATCCTACTCCCGGAGGGAGTAGGACTCCCCTAGGGCGCGCCATAGAGAGGGACGATCCTCCCCCTCCTCCACTCCTTTATATATGGGGGAGGGGGCAACCCATAGACACACAAGTTGATCATTGATCTTTAGCCGTGTGCGGTGCCCCCCTCCACCATAATCCACCTCGGTTATATCATAGCGGTGCTTAGGCGAAGCCCTGTTCCGGTAGCAACATCATCACCATCATCACGCCATCGTGCTGACGAAACTCTCCCACGAAGCTCTATTGGATCGTGAGTTCGTGGGACGTCACCGAGCTGAACGTGTGCAGATTGTGGAGGTGACATGCCTTCGGTACTAGATCGGTCGATCGTGAAGACGTACGACTACATCAACCACGTTGTCATAACGCTTCCGCTTACGGTCTACAAGGATATGTAGACGATACTCTCCCCTCTCATTGCTATGCATCACCATGATCTTGCGTGTGCGTAGGAATTTTTTTGAAATTACTGCGTTCCCCAACAAAAATGACTTATATACCAGAAGATGTGCACCGGAGGTGGGCCGAGGAGGCCACAACCCACCAGGGCGCGCCAGGGGGGCCTGGTGCGCCCGGGTGGGTTGTGCCCACCTGGTGGCCCCCCCTCTGGTGTTTATTGGTTCCAATATTCCTCAAATAATTCATAAAAATTCTCCGTAAAGTTTTAGCTCATTTGGAGTTGTGCAGAATAGGTGGCCTGGCGTAGATTTTCTAGGTCCAGATTTCCAGCTGCCAGAATTCTCCCTCTTGGCGTGTTCCTTGTAAACTATGAGCGAAAAGGCATTAGAATTACTCCAAAAAGCATTATTATGGATAAAAATATTATGAATAACAGCAAGGAAACATGAAGCAAAATGGACGTATCAGTGCACCACAGCCTGGTCTAATTAACATGGATATTTACTTCCCCAACGTCATCAGCCGATTAAAGTCTGATCGAGGTTAGTGTCCTTTCAACTTTCTCTATGTTGTCATATTACTTAGCAAAATCAGGGTATTTGTTCTGACTAATTGATCACTATTTAAGCAACCAATTTTGATTTCATTTTCCGACTCCGCTCCTAGGCAGTAACAAATTCTATTTACCAATTTATACACACTATATATTCTTCTGCCATGTTCTGAATAAATAATACCTTTCCACTTTTTAAGTAGAATATGTTGGATGCGTAGTGAACGATCTGTATGTTACTAAGCATACCAAATTTCACTGAAAGGACTTGAAGTATGTCATAAACTTTGTTGATAATCTGACAAAGATAGCACATCATATGAACGCTAGATTTTGAATGGGATTAATTATACCTATGGTGCACACATTGAACAAGACCAATTGTGTGCACAAAACGCTGGTAAAAAGTCTTATTTTAATGTTGATGCTCATAAACTATATATATCTTGAACGATATGTTATAATTGGTTTTTATTCTACATTTCAACAGAAATTGCCCGCCGTAGCAGTTCCTGAATCGATTTCCCAGCGTGGTCCAATTACACTTGTGTCTGCTAATAACGCCAAAGTGATTGCAAGGTACTGCATTTTCTGCAGAAATAAACCATTCAAATTAATAAGTTCTCGCTTGTCGTGGCAATGCATCCGTATTGAAAAATTGGATACACTATTCTACTCATGCTCTACCAAGGCATAGGAGGGCTCTTCCTTTTCATTGACGAGATGCCGAGTTGTCGTGATCAAGCTGCTTCCAGCGGATTGTTGTGGTTGTTGCCCCTCGATCTCTTAAATGTGCTAGTTATTAATATGTTAAGTATGTAGATATGGACCATATGGTTGTTGGCCCTTAGCCTCTTAAAATGTGATAGTTGTTACTATGTTAAGTATGTAGATATGGACCATATGGTTTGTCAAAATCGTGTTACGAAGATCCTCCTTTTGTCGAATAGTGTAACCACTATGTATATGTTACTCAAATGCTGTTACCCAAGTTCTTAAATTTTCATGGAAAGTATTAGTATCGTACGCAGTTTATTGAGTTTAAGTGCGTGCCCGATGTCCATAAGGCATTTGCATATTAACTGTCCATATTGCAAATTCACACACATGTTAACATAAGGAAACGTATGTGTAACTTACTAATCATCGCACATGAGTCCTAGCCACCGCAAGCAACTAGTTTGCATTTTTTAAATTTTTTTATACACACAGAATCACACACGAACTAACTGTATTAACCGTCCGTGTTGTAATTTCTCATCGCAAACAGCTCACCCGAGTCGGCTGTTTGCCAAGTATCACACACATCTTGTTTACACGACTCATTTGTGTTCTTATGGGTCATCGCAAAGAGTATCAATGTGAACTGTATGCCGCATATCACACCATCTTATTAAGTTGAACAGTTTCTGTTGTGTTCCCTAATCGAAAACAGTTCGTCCGAGTGAGCTGTATGTCGTATATCACACACACCTTGATCTGGTTAACCGTTTATGTTGCACTCCCTAATAGCAAACAGTTCATCGGAGCGAACTGTATGTCGTATATCGCACACACATTGATATGACTGTCTGTTTCTGTTATTCTGTCTCATCGTAAACAGTTCGAATGGATTAACCGTGTGCCCTGCATCACACATGCAACTAAAATCTGAACCGTGTTTGATGGCTCTACGATTACAAACGTTTTACACCTTTTTGACGAGTTTTTTATACCACCGTTTGCGATTAATGCATCGCACACAGTTTCGTCAAAGGATCTCTGATCGTAGTGTCGCGTTAGCAGCATCCTGCAATGGTGTAAGGTCCTAAGGGAACTACTCACGCATGGTCATGGAGGCAGCAATGTTGATGTAGAGGCCTCCCGTTGTGGATTCCCCCTCTGGCGGAGTGCAGGAACATGCTTCTAGATTGGATCCCCTCGAAATAGAAATTTGTGGCAGCGGAAAAATTCAAAGAAAAATCTTGCAAGGGTTTCATAAAATATGGGAGTTATGGGCGAAAGAATGGACATAAGGCGGTGTCATGGGGCCTACATGACCTGGTAGCCCGGCCTAGGCCCTGGCCGCACCCCATGTCCGCGTGGAGGCCCTGTGTGTCCCCTCGTCTCCTTCCGATGCTTTCTAGAGCCTTCATGATATGGAAAAACCCGTATTAAATCCTTAGAATTTTTTACCTTCGTATATATCGATTTTCTATAAAATAAAAAATATGCAGAAACCAACAACTAACATGAGGCACTAGATTAATAGGTTAGTTCAGAAATAACATAAAATGCTATAAAAAGTATACAAAAGTAATATCATAATAGCTTGGAACAATAAAAAATAATAGATACATTTGTGACGTATCAATGTCTTTTCCAGTAGTTTCCTGGTTTTGTTTGGGCATGTCCCGTGCATCTAGGTCCTATTTCTAGTTAGTGCGAGCCCCAATTCTAGGTCTCCTTTGGTTTGGAGGAATTTCATAGGAATTCTAGAGGATAGGATTCTTATAGAATTTTTCCTTTAGATCCCTTTGGTTCATAGGAATGGATTCCTATTTCTACATAGGATTGATTCCCATCCTTCACATTTCATAGGAAAATAAAAATGAGCCTAGATTCAATGGAAAAATTCCTTTGGTGTCAACCAAATGACATCTCGTTTTCCAAAAAAACACACACACACAAAAACAGAGGTAGTACCTCCCACGCAAAAATGAAGAACCACAAGGACCTACACGGAAAGGGTATGCACTGCCAACCGCCAAGTGGCAACCGCAACAACTTTGGACTGTACCCCCGCAAAAGAAATTCTCGGGGAATAATCCAAGCCAAAGGAAGCGAATAGAATAGGAAACGCACAGCAGACAAGATAGCAAAGAAAGAAAGAAAAAAAGGTTCGGAAAAGGGGAAGTTGGCACTGAGAGAAATCCTACCCCGAGCGGAGAGAGCGGAGGGCGACCGGAGGACTGCTCGCTCGCTCGCTCGTCGGTGGTGGTTCCGCCCTCTCTCCCTCCCTTGTCCGCGCTGCCCAGGTCGAGCTCCTCTTCCTCCTCCCTCCCTCCCCCCTCTGAGCATGGATGCTGTCTCTAGGTTTCTTGCTGCTTGGCGTGTGCAGGATTTGGTAGGACCTTTCTTGGAGCCAGTTCGATTCTTGCTGCGGCTCCGGCTACGTCGATTGGCATGCTTATTATTCTCGAAATTGCGTCGTCCCATGACCCAATCCGTGTACTCGGCTCGCATTCCGGCCGAGATTTTTTGGTGCCTTGGGGTTGGGTTGCTGTGGAATTCAACTCCTCCCCTGCTAGGGTTCCTCCCGTGGGATTATACGCTCACATTCCGCGCAGTGAGAGCCTACAGTAGAGTTCCTTCTGTAGGATTTTGCTCGCATTCTGCAGGCGATTTCTTCACGGGAGTCCCCCGGGTTTGGATTTTTTGTGTCTAGTTCATAAGTTTTACAGTAACTCTTGGTGTCGGCCGCAATTTTATCCTCCTTTTTTCCTGTTCGTCGTGTCGGCTGCTAATTCGTGTACACTTTCTGCCGTTCTACTTGCTTGCGTACTGCCATGGTGCGGATATTCAGCAAAGTTACTTTCTTCTGCGAGAATCTGCGAGGATTGTTACTGAAGCTGTTCTTGCTGTACAGATTTCCCTTCATCTTTTGTTATGTTCAGGGGGGGATATGTGCAGCGATTAAAAAGTGTCAATGTGCATTTACATTACTACTAGATGCCCCTGTTTGCTGGATGACAGATCAGTTTGTTTGTTAGTTTAGCTGTAATAACCAACTAATTTTGACAAGTCAGTGTTGTTGTTACTTCCTCTAACTTTTTTTCTTCCATAGTGACATTTCAACACTAGTGTTGCCTTAAGTTGCTCTAATTATTCGTATGGGTGATGTACTTTCTCCACAACTGTCGCTGTATTGCTCAATTAGGTGGGACTTATCATTTGACAATGATGTTATGATGTGCAGGTGTTAGCTGATCACTACTTCACTAGGAGCGAAAAGGAGCTACCATGGGTATTTCATCCAAGTGGATCAAATCACTTGTTGGGATAAAAAAGCATGGAAAAGCTCAAAATGGCGAAAGCAGCAGAGAAGTAAGTCAAAGGGTATTCACAATTTTCTTTCGAGCCAGCTTCCCCCCTTTCCATTACTCGACCTCAATCATCCTCGATCTCGAAGGATGAACTACATGACAAAAACATACTAGCACTTGATCCCAACTTCTTATAAATTGACAACCACAGCTAGGTAAATCACCAACTCCTGCAAAAGACACCAAAGCAAAGCGGCAGCCTCATTATCCAGCATCCCAGTAAGAAAATGGGGGTATTCGTTATGGTTGGATATTGTGATAGTGAATGGTTTGGGTCTATTTGCTCATGTTGTTTCCTGCTTGTCCTTTTGTGAGCATTAAAAAATATATTTCATTTGGATTTTTCTTGTCCTGTCCAAACATGTGGAATCTTCAAGAATGATGGAAAATAGATGGTTTACCAAAACTCACTGAAAATGGGGGTATTCGTTATGGTTGGATATTGTGATAGTGAATGGTTTGGGTCTATTTGCTCATGTTATACTTTGCTCATGTTGTTTCCTGCTTGTCCTTCTGTGAGCATTAAAAAATATATTCCATTTGGATTTGTCTTGTCCTGTCCAAACATGAGGAATCTTCAAGAATGATGGAAAAGTAGATGGTTTACCAAAACTCACTGAAAGTGGTGTTATTGTTGACATGTCTTTATCATCTGATGTCCTTTAACGCCTAAAGGGCTATTCCTCCACTATTCCTTTTCATTGTCAGAACTCAGAAATTTGAAACAAGTAGATTACAGCATTGCTTAGAAGTTATGCATTGTGTAACTAATGTTAGCACTCATTGTTGTGCAAAGACGTTGCTGAAGTCCTTTTGTTGTTAGTTGCTGCTGTCAAGGACCATAATGCTTCCGTCGTCCTCACATCCACCATTTGGTGGACAACTGAAATGTTAACGCATGGTACAACAAGCTCTGGGCCAACCAACTAATAAGTTCCATAATATAATTTAAATCTGACTGCTCTAGTTTGTGTCCTTTTCTAGTTCATGAGTATTGTTAACCTCAATTCACTGCCGCTGATTTTTTTTCCCTTTCTAGTAAAGTTTTGATGGAAGCCTTTCAGTTTACTTTCATTGTAAACTGACTGTATAGGTGCAATGCCACATCTAAGCATGCGGTGCTTATTAACAGCATTGCATTACCATCTACTTTCACGCCATCCTCCTAACTTTGGTTATTGTCTTTAAATTATGGAAATATTGCTTCAAGACTATGCTTTGTATATTGTAGAGGAGCTCTGCTGCTCAGCTGCTACACAAACGGAAACATTCTGTGGATACTGAAGGCTCCCTTGCAGTTGCAGAACACACAGTGCAAATTGAACCATTGGCTAGTGACACCAATACACAGACAATTTCATCTGAGACTGAACTAAATACAAAGGAGCATCAGGCTGCAACAGTTATTCAATCAGCCTTTCGAGCATTCTTGGTATTATATTCTCTCTTTGATTACCATGTTATTACTGATGATTTAAAAAAAATCAAGCAAAATATTGCATTTTGTAACGTGGATAAATCTACTGTCCCAACTCAGGATTCTGCTTTATGCCTCCAACATGGAAAATGCCACAAAATGTTGAGTGCTAATTTAAAAATCACAATGGATGAAAATAAAGGGAAAATGGGATTCATGTGAACTCTATACCTTTTGTTATGTATGATGAAGTCCTGGTATATTCTTCTTAAAGAAGACCAAAACTACTACTGGGTGCTGGTCAATCATGTAATGCCACAACTCACTGGATACACCTAAGAAGTTCTTGGATTTTACTGTGGTCTTGAACTGAAATTATCCAGATGTACTGTTATTTGCTAGGTGTAAATGATTGTTGTTTACTGACCCGCCTATGGGGCATATCTAGTTGGAGCAACTATTATTAGAATAGGAAACTAGAACTGCTGCAGATTCATGAAGTGGTCATCAGAAATTCTTCTAAGGATAGTGAGGACAAAGAACCAATTGCCAACTCGTAATCCCTGTGTGGGAGAAAGAAACTGATGAGTATAGTTTAAAATTGAATTAAAGGACAGATATTGTCCATTAGAAACTCATCATTTGGGGCTTTGCCTTTTCCATTAGGGACTAAACTTTGTAGTTGCTTGATCACTCCTGTCCCTATACTCACTATATTTTGATTATTTTCTGATGATCCAGGCCTAAGTGCCCAACGCCTACACTAGTAACTCGTAATGCATGTTATAAGGGCTGGACCAATCAGATATAAAACCTAAGTGAAAAATATGCAAAATAAGCAGTAACTTGAAAACAATTTTTGCTAATATTTCTCAATTCTAGGCAGTCTTTTGATGATATGTGGTGTGAAGCACTTTGATTTTCTGCTTGCACTATCAGGCTAGGCGAGCTTTACGGGCATTAAAAGGATTAGTTAGACTCCAGGCCCTTGTTAGGGGCCATGCTGTACGAAAGCAAGCAGCAGAAACACTTCAGTGTATGCAATCACTAGTAAAGGCTGAAGCTCGTGTCAGAGCAAGACAGGTTCGTATTGGTTTGGAAGGTCAGGTACCCCAGAAGAAGGCTCCTGAACAAAATGCTCAGGAGGATCAAGCTCGAGAAATTGAGGTATGAAACTGCCCAGAAGTCGGTGGTGTGATGTAGGCTATTCAATTCATGATTTCCTTACAGTATATATGCAAATGCAAGCCGGCAGCTTTATATAGCTCTGTTCGCTGGATTTCTGTTAATATACCTAGCAGAGTTATTTGCCAAGATTTGTATATTATTGGAGTTGTCAAATAATCTGTTCGCTTTTCTTGTTCTTTACAATCTTCCATACAGCAAAGTATATTAAGTTTTGTAGTTCGGGAAATTGAGAAGCTTTAGCTGTGACTGAAAATACAATCACAACAAAACTTTGTTTACAGTTACGCCATCAAGATGTAGAGTTAGAATATCCAGATCACAAATGCAACAATTCAAGTTTTCCTGTGGGAAAACTGTTCAGGTTTCTCTGTAGAGCTCACTAATAACAGAAAGTACGAACTGTCCATCAGCTGGCATAAAAGACTGAAATCTCTGTTTTTAATCACATATTTGCTTTTGAGAATTGTTACTGAACTATGGGATGCAGGAACGCTGGTGTGGTGGTATTGGCTCGGCGGAAGATATGCAAGCTAAAGCATTGAAAAAGCAAGAAGCTGCCGCTAAGCGGGAAAGAGCAATGGCATATGCTTTAACACACCAGGTAACTTGAAGTGATGACATTCTACCATAAATGTATGAGCAACTGTAGAAGCCCTGGTGCTCAAGTGGTCCAGCTGCTGGCTGGGTTTTAGGGAACTTCGTTTTTTTTTCAGTAAAGTAGAAGAACAAAAACAAATGATGTAATAATAAGTTGGCAATGCAGGCTGCTAATTGCGCTTTCCTTTTGCAGCGGCAAGCAGGTTCCAGGAAACAGAAAGCTGCAGATGTCCAAGGGCCAGAGGCGGATGAGAACCAGTGGGGGCGGAACTGGGTGGAGAGGTGGGTGGCTGTACGCCCGTGGGAGAACAGGTTACTGGACAGCAATGCCAAAGAGAATGTACCAATTGGCGACGATAAGGAGGCTGAGGAAAATGGGGACAGGGATGTAAACAAGCCAAAAGGAAAAGTTGCAGTTTCTGGCATTCAGTCAAATGGTTCAAGCGGGACGAAAGATGCAAAACACAAGAAGTCACATTCTGATGCAAGTGGTTCTTCATCAGGGCAATCTGCGGCTGCGCCACCCGCTGCTTCTTTGGGATCATCTAAGCTGAAACCGAAGCCATCGAGTCAAACCTCTGAGGAAGTCAGCCCTCAACCTACCGATCCGGCTCCGCGGTCCACAAGTAATCCGAAAGAAAGGCCAGCAGCACAAGTCAATGCACCAACGAAGAAGCGGCTATCCCTTCCTAGCAACGGTAAATATCTGCATTCTTTTGCCAGTTTAACCTCCCGAGTCGCCAACGCTGTTACTTCAGATATTTAAGCTATCCAAAACTGTATCTGTCACAAGCTATGTGTCTTTTCAAGAGCTCATTTGTCACTAGCTAAGCATTTCAGTTGTAGTTGGCATGCGTTTTGCAAAGTATTAACAGCTCATGCCGCAGCAGTATCTGATGTCCATTTGCTACTTAGCTAAGCATTTCAGCTGTACTAGTTCACATTCATTTGAGCTAAAGTATCAACAGTTGATGCTGCTGCAGTTTCTGACGTCCATTGCATGTATTATATGTAGGAACTGCCGGTGGCGGAGCAAGAAAAGGCCAGGCCAACAGCAGCGAGAAAGCTCGGCCCGTCGGTTCCAAGAACAAGGCGAAAGGAGCGTCCAAGTCTGAACCGAAGCAGCGTCGGAGCCCTGGCAGCGCAACCGCGAAGCGGGCCCAGGCACAGGCCTGACCAATCAATCCACTCCCTCCCATTTCATCCAGAAACTTAGTCGTCATGGCAATGCCCATCTGTCACGTGTGTCGCTGCATCATCTGTGTACGTGTACATAAAAACCAAGAAATAAACAACCCTGCATCTAGATCGCCGCCACGCTCCCTGCGCCGTCGGTAACCATTTCCTCATGCTTCCGTCAGCTACCATTCTGTGTGTATGCTTTCTTCTTCAAGCCACTGTTCCGAAAGAACCGAAGAGGCAAGCACCATGTTATCTGCAAGTTGTGTCTGTCCATCCTTCAGTGTAAGAAAAACCATGCTTTAATGTTGCAACATGGCATGTTCTGCAGCATCAGTGGTGGTGGTTGGGTCCATGCATATCCTTCGTATCCCTCATGTATATTGCTCACTGCTTTCTTCATGGAAAGGCCGCCCAGATTCTTCTGGAGGATTTGTATAAGTCGCAACGTGTCCCATCTTGCATGCCTGACCATTTTTGCATGATGAAAGTGGTGGCTTTTGCAAAGCCAAAGCAGGATGGTCTGAGTATGATGATGGGTCTCCAGGTGCAATCATGCATGCAGTGGTTGGTTCCAATGCAGCCCCATTTGCAGGTCTCTTTGAAAGCCACCTGCTGCTTGGAACATGCCTGCCTGCCTTTGACTAATTGATGGATGCCCGTGCTGTGTGGTAAGTAAGCTGATGTGTTGTTGCAACTTGCAGCATGCAGCCGTGCATGTTGCTTGCTCCTGAATTAGTCTGAAAGCTTATATGCTCAGGAACTAGTATAATACTTTCTCTGTCTCAAAATTCTTGTCTTAGTCATACATCCGTATCTAGACAAATCTAAGACAAGAATTTTGTTATACATCTGTATCTAGACAAATCTAAGACAAGAATTTTGGAACGGACGGAGGGAGTAGTATATTCGTTGGAAGGTCGGTGTACAGAGATGGCAATCATAAATTGATCTGATCTGATGTGTTGGTGGTATTTGTGGAGCTGCAAGCTAATTTGGACATGCTTGCCGTGATCCAGCATTTGTGGCTGTGGACTTGTTGTCGCTGTTCAGCAGACAGGTGGGGCCAGGTCATATAAATGCCGCATCAAGCAACCAAAACTGGCCTTTTTCTCCCTCGGCCCATTGTTGTAATGCTGAATAATGTGTTCTTTTGCATGGGCCATGAACGTTCACTGGCTTGCATTTTTTTATTTCTACCGACGATAAACAATAGGGAAATTCCACACTGTGGCTTTGATATCTATCAAAGAAAATCGTAGAGGGATATCAACCTATAGCTCTATACTGTTGTGGATCCTTCCTCGTGGAGTCTGCAGCGCTGTGGAGTTTAACTGCTCATCGCCATGATCCATTACATGCTGCCTCAATGCGTGAAAAGATAGTGCAGGGCCATGAAGACAACGCGTCAACATCTTTCTTGGTTTGGTAATCAAATAATTCGAAGAGATATATATTGTCAAATTAAAATGACATCAAAGTTACACCACCTGTTCTTTCTTGGTCGTTGGAAGGTCAGTGTAGAGAGATGACATATCTAGCCAAACTTATCTACAGAAAAAGTGTGTTATATCGATAATATAAAATATATTTCCCAAAGAATCTAGTAAAATTAATTAAAACTTCAAATGATTTGAAAATGAGGAAGTACCATCAACAGGACATCGCCGTGATCCAAGTTCAACATGTGAAAAGGGCCCATGAAGGCGACATATCAACATCTTTTTGGTTCCGTGACCATAGCCATTTTTGGTGAAATACAGTGCAATAAGAGCGACATCATAGCTATCCTATTTTCTTCATGGCCGTTGGAAGGTCGGTGTACAGAGCAAAGATGATATATAGATAAATCGACTGATTGGTTTATACTACTCCCTCTGTTCACTTTTACAAGACCTTGAAGCATTTCAGACAATGTGTAAAACAGTCTATTTGAAGTTGTCTGAAACGACTTGTAAAAGTGAACGGAGGGAGTAGTACTTTCGTGGAGCTGAAAACTAGCTAGTTTGGACATGCTTGCTCGTTGCAATACTATTCTCACCCATGATCCAAACCTAAATTTTTAAGAATTCAGAGGAGTGCGCACGGCACTCCTCTACGTCCACGTGTGCATGTGAGGATCTTCAGAATTCAGAGGAGTGCGCACGGCACTAGCAGTGTAAAACATAGAGACACTTCTGCATGCCCTCCGGTCCACCGACGATACGTACGGCGATGCCCGATGCTTCTCAACCGTCGGTGTTGTTCTTTACTTGTCATCGGGCCAGCTGGCGTGCATTGTTACTTCCTTGTACGACAACATTGGCGAAACAGAATCTGATGCGTTTGTCATCGGTCCAGTTTGTGTGCATTGTTTCTTCATGAACATTGGCAGAAAAAAAAATGTTCAAACTAGCTAGTTTCTTCATGGTCATGGTACCCGCAAAATAAAAGTTTCTTCATGGTCGTCGGAACGCCAATGCATAGAGATGATATAGATAAATCGGAGCTTGATTTTCGTGGAGCTGAAAACTAGCTAGTCTGAACATTTTTTTGAAAAAATATTAATATCGCGAAGATATTAATTACACTCAATCTCCTCATCAACAAAATGTCTCAAAGACATTCAGAATTCACACGGCCCGAGCTAGTCTGGACATACTCGCTCGTCCCAATACTGTTGTCACCATGAGCCAAACATAAATTCGTGGCTATTGACTTGTTGCTATCGCTGTTCAGCATGCAACTGTCAGGTGGGCCCATGCCATATTAGAGCCGCACCAAACAACCAAATTCGTCCTTTTTTTTCTTCTTTGCCTGCTACTCCCTCTGTTCCAAAATACTTGACTTTCATTTGTCTAAAAATGAATGTACCTATATACTAAAACATGTTTAGATATATCTATATTTTGACAAATTGAAGGCATGTATTGTGGAACGGAGAGATACCTTTTTTTTGAGTGGAGCCTATCTGAATTTTAATCCGGATAGCAACTTTGTTGTCCGTGGCCTTCACGAGATGAGAGGGAGGAAGAGAACCAGTGCGGTCAGATTTCTAACGCTCCGATGCTGAAAGCACACCACGTATGATGTGAACTACCGATTGATTATTTTTCTGTTGGCGGCATGCATGTTGCTGTTGGCGGCATGCATGCATGTTTATCACGAGCCAAAACATTTCAGCCAAACGGGACTATTGACTTGTTGTCCCCGTTTGGCAGACAAGTGGGGCCAGAGCACATTTCAGCCGCGTCGAACAACCAAATTCGCCTTTTCTTCTCCGTCTGCATAATTTATTTGTCCGTGGCTTGTGTGAGAGGGAAAAAAGAGCCGGTTTTAGTGATGTCTATTTCTCTTTTATGGGAGGTGATGTCTAGTTGATTTCCGATGCTCTGATGATGTGAGCGACTACGTACATATTGATTCTGTTTTAGGCGGAGCAGGTGCTGCTGTTAGGCCAACTTCATCGCACGACCCTATCCTGTCCGGTCTCGTTCGTTTGGGGTAAAAGGGATAAAAAAGGCGGCCCAGCGCGCGGGAGCAAACGGACTTTTGTCCGCTTTGTGTCCGCTTTCGACCCATTCCCGGTCTAAACTTGCGCCGTTTTTGGGGTGAAACGGACAACACGCGGACACGCCGGTCGTCTGTGCGTGTCCTCCCCTGGCCCGCCCGTCGGTGGCACAAGACGGGTCTTTTTCTATCCGCCCCCCTCCCTCCCTCCCTTCGGCCGCATCCCCTTCACTCTTCCCCACTCTTCCCGTCGCTGCCGCCGCCGCCACTGCCATTGCAGCTGTGCAGTTCGGACGCGAGCTCGCCCAACCCCTTCCCCTCGGCGCCGGGCTCGGACGCGCCCACGGCCACCTGGTTTGCGCACCCGCCGGCCGGTTTTGGAGCGGATCCGGTCGGTCTTGAGCTCGGCCGGCTGTGGGAGGCCGGGCCGCGGCATGGACTGGCCGGGCACCTCGCCGGAAGGCCTTGGCAGGGCCGCAAGGCCACATACAGGCAGTGGCTCCTCCTCTAGCCGCTCGGATCTGCACCGTCGGTGGTCCGCCGGCAGATACACGAATGGCGGTCGGCCGGGCTCGGTGCTTGCCCAAAAGCTCGCCGGCGCACCGTTGCCACTCATTAAGTGCGACCACTGCTCAAGGATGGTCGTGCGCTGCGTGTCTACAACGTTGGAACATCCCGGATGGGTGTTCATCAAGTGCTTAAACGATGGGGTATGCGCTTTTTTTAGCTTCGGTTTGTGCTCTAGATTTAACTAGTTGTGCTAACTTCAAATTTTGTTGTGTAGAACGGATGCAAGTTTTGGTATTGGGAAGAAGAGTACATCGATATATTGATAGAGCGAAATTTAATACATGTTCGTGCACTTTTAGCTAGCATAGAGGCTGTAAATGAGACAAGTGCACTTGTTGCTAGATTAGAGGCTAGACACGAGACTAGGTGTGAGGAGGAAGCAACATCGACTTCTGGCTTGAAGAAGAAAGGAGGATGCCAGATCGAGCCTCCTCCTCCACAGATCAACAACGAGTGCATCGAGAAGGTCCTAACCCAACTCAAGGGAGCAGTTATGGAAGTTGGGTATCTTTTAAAATGTATTCTTGTGATTCTTGTTTTATTTGGTCTTGCTTTGCTAGTCAAAATGTAATGATGTATTTTTCATGTACCAAAAATGAATGATGAAATAAAGTTAAGGACTTGCAAAGAAATAATACGCGGACAGGATGCGGCCGGGATGCGTTCGCGCGCTGGACGCACGGCCACCGCATCCTAGGACAGGCCCGGACATGACCCCAAATCCCTACCCAAAGGGACAAAAACCAGATAAAATGGACGTCCGTTTAGAATCGCGCGGTAAAGTTGGTCTTATCCGGCGAGGTTTCAAACATTTTCTTTGCAAAACAGAACCTGATGTGTTTGGGCGTTCACCTTTGACTGGCTGCATGAACGAAGGAATGCATAAATGAAGAGCAAACTAAAAATGTGGGCTGGTCTGAAGCTTGAATCCGAGCAGATAACCCTGACATTGATCTGCTTCCTTGGCGGCATGCATGCGTGCAGAAAGGCACATGTGATGCCAGCAGCGTATGTACATGTACTCCAGGTTGGGGGAAAAGGAGCATATGATCCAATCCAAGCTCAAGGTGCCACAAAGACGACACGTCCGCATCCTCTCTCTGCTGTCACTCACCTCCGATCATATCCACTTCTAGCCTTCTAAGGAACCAATAAACTACTCGAGCAGAAAAATGGTTACATCCACTAGGAAGCAAGCCAGAAAACTACTGTACCTTCTTAATATTTAAATCATCTACTCCTTTCGTTTCGAATTACTTGTTTTAGATTTATCTGGATACGGAGGTATCTAGCATTAAAATGAGTCTAGGTACACGTATCTAAACAAATTCAAAACAAGTAATTTAGGGAGTAATAAAGTAGACGTAGTGGCTGTACACGAACGGAACAGAAGCCGAGAGGATACGTGTACAGACTGATTTTCACTTTTTCAGATAGCTGGACGCGCAATGTTTTCTTTTTCGGGGTGTGTGGTCTCATTGGAATTTTGGAATCATGCTGACTTCAGATGTTGGGAAAGAACCGTTCACGGTCAACCAAAAGTTGTAGGAAAAAGGATAAAGAATCAGCTTTGCTTCTTCTTTTTTATGCACCAGATCTCTGTTTTTTGACGAAAAAGCAGCATGGTGCTGATTTTCATTGATGTAGATGTAGGAGCAAACAGTTACAGGAAACTGGGAAAGAAAAAAAACACGAAAGAGGAAGAAGCAGAAACATGGTAGGCGTCAGATGCCCAGCCTAAATACACTGGCCAAGCGACCTCGAGCTTAAGGCGGCTCAAAGAAAGTGGCCATGGGTGCCGGTCCCGCCTGTACCCACATCATGGCTTCGTCAATGATTCTGGAGTGTACTTGAGACGCCGTGTCGGTCTTGGCGTTGAAGATCCTGTCGTTCCGCTCCTTCCAAATGCACCAAGAGACTAGCAAGCAGGTGGCCTTCCAGGTAGCCCTTTTGGCGCGCGGGAGTGACCGTGTCTGTCTTCTGAACCGCGTCTGCAATCGGGTATCAGTAGGCATCGCCAGGTCCGAGAAGGGGCTGCCCAGAGAGCTCGCCGTTTTTGACCAAACCTGCATAGAGAACGGGCAGGCCGCGATGAGGTGGTGCGCCGTCTCCGGTGCCGCCCGGCAGAGCGGGCAGACCGGGTCATGCGGTATGTGCCGTCGTTGGAGGTTGTCCGCCGTCAGGCACTTTCCTCGCAGCAGAATCCAGGCAAACATTTTGGCACGCGGCGCCGCCTTGGCCGACCAGATGATCTCATTGTCGTTGATTGGGATGGCACCCTGGAACATCTTGTGATATGCCGAGGCAGCCGAGTACTTGCCATCCGAGGTCCATTTCCATCTCATGCTGTCCTGCACCCCGTCGCCGAGCGTGATTGCCGAAGCTGCCTCCCAGAGCTCGCAAAGTTGGTGCAGCACTGTGGCGTTTGGGTTAGGTTTGATGTATCTCAGCCAAGCGTTGCCCTCGACGGCCGCACGGAGCGTAAGCCGTCGCCCGTTGCAGTGCGCAAAGAGCTCCGGCCAACGGTCAGCCGACCTACACCCCTGTGCCCAGTGCGAGCGCCAGAAGCTCGTTTTCCTTCCGTCGCCGATGAGTATCTCCGTGGATGCTCTGAAAATACCCTCAGCCGCTGGGTCATGGGGTAGCATCAACTCGCGCCAAGGCCTGGAGTCATCGATCCAACTGTTCCAGTACCAGCGAACGCGGAGTGCGGCCCCTTGGCGCTGCAGATCGTGCACCCCAAGGCCACCAAACTCGCGCGGCCTGCAAACCTGCTTCCAGCTCACGAGGCACTTGCCGCCCGGCGAGGACTCGTCTGCCGCCCAAAGGAAGCCTCGTCTCAGCCTATCGATCATTTTGAGGAACCAAACTGGCGGCGCGATCGCCATGATCCGGTAGATGGCCATGGCAGTTAGCACCGATCTGACCAATTCGATCCTGCCCGGGAGTGCGATCAGCTTGGCCTTCCATCCTCTCAGTCTCTTTGCAAGGCTGTCTATAACTGGCTGCAAGTCCTCCCTCCTCAATCTTGTATCCGAAAGCGGCAGGCCGAGGTATGTGATTGGGAAGGCTTTGGACTTGCAATCCGTTTCTACCACTGCCTCCCCGATCTGATCCTCCATGCACGCTATTGGTGTAGCCGCGCTCTTTGCCCAGTTGGCTCGTAGCCCAACGACTGACTGGAAGAGATCCAAGAGAGTGATGGCGGCGTGCATCTCATTCCGCGAAGGGTTAATGAAGAGCACGATGTCATCTGCGTACATCGAGATTCTATGAGGCATATGGACCGTGCCAATTGCAGGGAGGACCTGGGCTCGGCTGACCACTTCGATGAGCCTAGCAAGTGAGTCCATGACAATGACAAACAGGAGCGGGGAGAGGGGATCGCCCTGGCGGAAGCCTCTGCGGTGGTAGACTGTGTCAGATAGATCACCGTTGATGCCAATTTTGGTTGACGATGTTGCTAGCAGGCCTGCAATCCAATTGGTCCATCGGTGGTCAAATCCTCTCGCACGAAGCAGATCGATCAAGAACTCCCAAGAGACAGTGTCAAAAGCTTTTGCAAGGTCGATCTTGAGCAGAATGGCCGGCATTTTCTTCATTTTCAGGGTTTTGATCATAGCCTGCACGTACATGAAGCTGTCTAGGATAGATCTCTTCTTAATGAAGGCGCTTTGACATGGATGGGGCAACTAGCCCTTCCATTGCTGGTTGTAACCGTCGAGCAAGGATTTTCGCTATGAGCTTTGCCACACTGTGTATCAGGCTAATTGCTATGAACTCCGTTAGTTGCGAGGCACCTTCCCTCTTGGGCAGTAGGATCATGACGGCCGTGTTGAGGGCCTGCAGGTTCGCAGAGTTGCACCCGGCGAACTTGGAGATGGCAGCCATCAGGTCTCCCTTGATGATGGGCCAGCATCTCTGGTAAAACAAGCCCGTAAAAATCCGTCCGGCCCAGGTGCTTTCTCTGCGTTGAGATCATTGATCGCATCTAACACTTCCTGCTCCGAGATGTCGCTGTCCAGGTACTGCAGAATCCCGTCATTGGGCAAGTACTGTAGGGCCTCAAAGTTGAGAGTCGCCGACTATGGCCCATGCTGCCCTAGCAGGTCGGAGAAGAAATCACAGGCGAGTTGAAGCTTCTCTCCTTGCTCAGACACATGTTGGGCCTGGTGTAGGAAGGATTGAATGTGATTCTTTCTCCGTCTTGAGGAAGCCTTTATGTGAAAGAACTTGGTGCAAGCGTCCCCTTCTTTGACCCAGATCACACGCGCCCGCTGCCTCCAGAACGATCGCCGCAGTGCGCTGATGCCCAGTAGCCGGACTTTCAGGTTGTTGCGGAAACGGTGCTCATCGATCGTCAAATCCCTCGAGTCTCTGGCCTTGTCTAATCTGTAGATCAGCTCGTTGATCACATCTAGGGCGCTGCTCATTTGGTTCAGGTGCCGGTTGTGCCACGCCTTCAGAGCCCGGGCCACCCGTCCCAGCTTGGTGTGTAAGACCACATACGCGTCAGGCGACAGAACTGGCTGCTCCCAGGCCACCGCGACCACGCCGTCAAAGCCCTCGATCTTGGCCCAGAAGTTCTCAAATCGGAAATTTCTGCTGTGCTTGAACTCGGTGTCACAGGATAGCAGCAACGGGCAGTGGTCACTGACGGCCGAGGATAGGCCCTGCAGAAGGTAGGAGGGGAATAGGTCGTGCCATCCTTCATTAAATAGCACCCAATCGAGCTTCACTTTCGTTGCATGCTGTTGCTCGTTGCTCCAGGTGAAGGATCGACCATGGAGATACAGGTCCTTTAGCTCCATGTCAGAGATAAAATGGCGGAACGCGTTCATCATCCTGCGATTGACCCGATTGTTGGATTTGTCAGCCGCCTGACAGATGAGGTTGAAATCGCCAGCACAGATAGTTGGGCCTGGGTTCGCAGTCATCGCGGCTCTTAAGTCGCCCAAGAAGTTGATCTTGTCTGCATCAGCTTGCGGTCCATAGACACCAATGACTCGCCAGGCCTTCCCTGACCTCCGATGACAGCAAGCAGCGGAGATGAAGGACGGGGTGCAGTGCGACGAGGAGACAGTGATCTCGTCATCTTTCCAGGCCACGATAATCCCTCCCCGAGTACCAACAGCCGGCTGGAAGAAGAAATCGGTGAAAGCAGGCCCGCAGCACTCTGTGACAAACTCTTTGGAAACCTCTGAAACCTTGGACTCTTGAAAGCACACGAATGATACATTAAACTGCTGCACTAATCTCCGAACTACACCTCTCCTAGCAGCCGAGTTCAAACCTCTAACATTCCAAATTAGCAAAGGACAGCTATCCATGGGAAACTACAACAGATGGACGCAGAACGCTGATGGCTGCCCTAGACGGCAGGGGCAGAAGCAGCACCAACCACAGTCACCCTCACTCCCGGAGCAACAACCAGCGCCGTGAGGGCCTCAATCTGGGCTAGGGTTAGTGGGCGGTCGAAGGAGAGCTCGTAGCGGCGCATGGCGTCTTCCCCGGGCGCTCCAATGCCAAGCTTCTGCATGGTGAGCTGCTGCGCCCGGGCCACCGCGTTGAGGGTGGCGGTTGCTTGGGAGGCCAAGCGCCCACTGCGTCTAGGGTTGGAGATCGGCGAGCGCCGGCGGCGTGGCGCCCTCTTCTGAAGCGTGGGACGCGGTAGGTTGGGAGGAGCCAGCGGCAGAGCGACATCAGCGATGAGCTGGTCTACCGCCGACCGCGGCCCCTCCACGCCCCCTGCCAGCGGGCCCTGGCTCTCTGTGCCCAGGGCGCATGCACGGTCGAGACGATCCGACACATGCATGGGCAAGACCGCACATGTGCCCTCGTGGGCCCCTTCCGACAGCGCCCCTCTTTTCTAGTCTAGCTAAAAGGGAGCAAAGCAGCGGTGTCTTTTAGGCACCCGAAACCTCAAGAAAAGAAAATAAAAGAAAATGAGATTTTGCCAGCAGCTGCCAAAACCGTTTGTTGCATAACAGAACACAATGTCATGTGATAGGCATGGGCGTCTACCTACCATTGACTGAATCATCTGATCAGACACTGACATGATCTAGTCTGATCCGATTGGCTTATTCAGAGAGACCACTTTCACCGACGTGTGCATGCATGCGAGGATCATCATAGGAGTGTGTGCACAGCCCTAGCCGGGTATACACGCCCGCACGCCGTACGGCAATGCTTCTCGACCGTCCATGGCGTGCTTGTCATCAGCCCAGCTGGTGTGCATTGTTCCTTCCCTGGACGACAGCACTGGCGAAATAGAATCTGATGCGTGTGGCATGAGTCGTGAGAGGTACAGTTGAGCATTGAAATAAGATCAGGACGAGCATGATGCTTCTAGACCGTGGAGTGAGTTGGATCATTGGTCACAAAATGTCAACGAAACATCTCGTCCGTTCAACTAAAGCCTAAAAAACCCTAAACCAATTTATAGTACACCTTGACGCGGTGGAGTGGTAGCGAGGGCTGCGCCGGACCGCGGTACTTGAGGTGACCGCTCGAGTATGATCTTTCATTTGCGCCTGGTACTCCTCCTATGTCGCCGCTGCCTGTGTGAGGAGACACGTTGCGGCTCATGCTCCTCCACGTCACCAGAGGAGAGGATGACCTTCTCCTTCCTGGGGGAGCGACGGCGGTGGCACCAAGATCTGGACCCGGAAGGAGATCCGGAGTTACCACTTGCCAGTGTCAAGAACAAAAAATTTGGCATTGTTGACGGCGGCAAATGGGCATGGAAAGGAGCAGAGAGGTGGTGAACAAAGAGAAGAGGATGTAGGGTGTGGTGTGGAGGGCACCATAGCTATGCATAAATAGGTGTGGTGGGCCAACTGGCGGACAGTCGGCTTCAATGCGGTGCACTAGTTGGAGTAGGCTTCTCCTTTGTCGCGCCAGCATTAAAGCGGCCACGCCCGCTCATCCGGTCACGATCCCTCTAACCGGCATCAATATTGTGTGGAGTCATGTTTGCTCTGTAGCGGCCTGACTGACATGAATACATGACAACTGCTTTGTGGGAGAGAGTTTTTTAGGCGGAGAGGGTTTTTTGGGCAGAGAAGGTTTTGGAGTGAGACGTGGCGGGCAGGAGCTTACGTGGCGGCAGTCAGGACACTCGCAAACCTCCCCGTGGTTTTCATCTGGTTTGTGGGATTTCGGACAAGTGCAGTGTCTGCGGTTTGATGGGGTACCACATTGGATGGCATGTAGCATCCGCACACCCCAGTCCGGACCTTTGTGAGAGTTTTGAGGGTCCGCGTTAAAGATGTCCTTATTCACTTAAAATGATGTATGGCTTATGCATGGTGGGAATGCACACATCCAACACTAATACACAGAAAGAAGAATAAAAACGAAGCGATCAAAACAACAATCATAGAACTACAATAAACAACCATCAACACGAACCATCTCTTGACAAGACAAGGACAAGGGGAAAGGTTCTTCAACAACAACGTAGAATGATCCCAAACGTCGTTGTCGTCGGATCCAACTACGAAAGGTTAGATTATGGGTTTTCAGCCTAAAGATCAAGTATGAGCAATGTCTTCAACTGGGTAACAACGTAAAAACACCATCATTGTCCGGTATGACCAACTATGACTATGACCTAGAGTTTTAATCCGGAGCTCAAAACCGGGTACTCGAGAAGCATCACTAAATTGGAGTCGGAATGTGTTGTCACCACCACTTTCTGCAATCCTAGCAAGTATATGTGTGCACGACTAACGTGAGATGTCATGCAAGTGGTGATCATGCTCGCACAAAGAGGCAGTCAAGCAACGAGAAAACAGTCGATCGCCATCAAAGGCTTCGAATGAAGAAGGTTTGGCACACACCACAAAGAACGACAAAAGACGAAGGACACCGACACCACCAAATGCACAACTCAGGACAGCTCTGACAATCCCTCACCATCCTTGCAAGTATTGTATTGTAGTTTCTATTGCCCATCTGATATGTTCTGGTATATGGGTGTTGACCTTTGATTGACTGCATGAATGAAAATTGAGAATGGTATGAAATTCTCATATTCTTGTTGCCTGCTCCTTGTTGGCTGAATGCATGTTTATCACAAGCCATTTTTTCCCACCTACTTGTGCATGCATGGCAATACACATCAGCACATTTGATGCAAGTGTACATGCTGTGAAGAAGGAGCAGGGTCCACAAATTTTGAAACATCCCAATTTTTTTTAGAGTTTTTCACAACACTTAAATATGAATTTTTAAATTTTGAAGCATGGCAGCACGTGGAGGGTAGTACCCAGTATTTCCCTATGACTCAAGCCAAATATGTGAAGAAAAGGTACAGGTCAAAGAGGACACATCATCATCCTTTGTCCTGCTGTCATGTTCAGTCTTATCCACGTCTTGGTAACTATGCAAAGTGATCGAGCATAAAAAATGGTTATAACTCGCATGAAACTGTGAGAAACTATTTTTCGAATAATACAAACCCATGCTATCTCGCATGGAGGCATCGGCGTTCTCTTCGTCCAATCTCGCAGCCCAGTAGTTCAGCAGCGGCGCTAAGTAGGCACAGCTGGCGATGTTCTCATCCGCGATCGCCTACAGCTGCGCCTCCGTGGCGGCAGCTTCCCGGCAAGCGCCGGCTTAAGTGCGGACGGCCTTATAGATCCCATGTTGATCCTTGACGAAGTTGGGGTTCACCACGGCCTCTTCGCTCACGTGCTAGCCGTCGATTTGGCCCTCCACCAGGCGGTGTTGCACTAGGAGGAACAAATTATACCGATGATCCTTCTGTGCCTGCTGGAACGCCGACCTAGGCGCCGGCGCGGGCTGCTCCTCCGCCATGGCGGCGTTAAAATGAGCATGCGCCTGCTTCATGGTGATGTCGGCATGCACAAACGTGGGCTTTGGTTAGGTGTCATCGGAGTCCGTCTTCATCGTGGGGTCATCCTCGTCGTCGGAGACCTCGGGCGAGCTGGATGGCATGTCAGTCCTGATGCGTCTGGCACGGCTCTGCCAGGCGGCCGCGAGGACGGTCACCTCGTGCTTCATCTCCGTGGAAAGGTTTTCCCACAGAGCGTCGTTGCCTGCAGTCATGGCGGATGTGGTGCAAGGGAGGAAGATATGGAGTTGCTTGTGTTGTGGCGCGGAGTTAACTGAGTGTGGCCGCCTTTAAATAGCGGATTCCGATGAGGCCAGGTGTCCGGATGTGTCAATGTGTGATGCCAATGTGTTGTGTACTCCAGGATGGGAAAAGGGTACATGGCCATGGACACGACACGTCAGCATCCTCTCTCTGCTGTCACTCGTGTCCGATCATATCCACTTTTAGGTGCCAATAAACTAACTCAAGCAGAGAAATGGTTATATCAACCAGGAAGCAAGCGAGAAAATGGTACCTAATGCATCTATATACAAGTACTCCAGAATCTCGTACTTGTTGAAAGATCAAGAGAAAGACGGAAGAAAAACTATTAATTTTGCCAGCAGATGACAAAATCGTTTGTTTGTTGCGTAACATAACCTAATGTGGTGTGTTGGGCGTGGGTGTCTGCCGCTCTTTGAAATGAAAGAAACCTAATCATCTGACCGGACATAGATAACCCGGCATGGTCTGGTCTGATCCGAGTAGCTTATTTAGAGAAAGCATTTTTCACCTACGTCCATGTGTGCATGTGAGGATCATCAGAATTCAGAGGAGTGCGCACGGCACTAGCAGTGTAAAATATGGAGACACTTCTGCTGTTGGGAATCGTAACAGAAATTTAAAATTTTCTATGCATCACCAAGATCAATCTATGGAGTAATCTAGCAACAAGGGGAAGAAGAGTGCATCTACATACCCTTGTAGATCGCTAAGCGGAAGCATTGCAAGAACGCGGATGAAGAAGTCGTACTCGTAGCGATTCAGATCGCAGTTGATTCCGATCTAAGCGCCGAACCACGGCGCCTCCGCGTTCAACACACGTGCAGCCCGGTGATGTCTCTTACGCCTTGATCCAGCAAGGGGAGAAGGAGAGGTTGGGGAAGACTCCATCCAGTAGCAGCACGACGGCGTGGTGGTGAAGGAGGAGCATGGCAATCCTGCAGGGCTTCGCCGAGCACCGCGGGAGAGGAGGAGGACTTGGGAGAGGGGGAGGGCTGCGCCAAAACTTGGGTGCGGCTGCCCTCCCACCCCCCACATATATATAGGGGCAAGGGAGAGGGGGGCCGGCCCCCTCAGATCCAATCTGAGGAGGGGGCGGCGGCCAGGGAGGTTGCCTTGCCCCCCAAGGCAAGGGGGGTGCCCCCCCTTTAGGGTTCCCCCAAACCCTAGGCGCATGGGCCCTAGGGGGGAGGCGCCCAACCCACTAAGGGGCTGGTCCCTCTCCACACACAGCCCATAGGGCCCTCCGGGGTAGGTGGACCCCCGGAACCCCTCCAGTGGTCCCGGTACAATACCGGTAACCCTCCGAATTATTCCGGTGACCGTATGATGATTTTCCATATATAAATCTTTACCTCCGGACCATTCTGGAACTCCTCGTGACGTCCGGGATCTCATTCGGGACTCCGAACAACATTCGGTGACCACGTACATACTTTCCCTATAACCCTAGCGTCATCGAACCTTAAGTGTGTAGACCCTACGGGTTCGGGAGTCATGCAGACATGGCCGAGACAACTCTCCGGTCAATAACCAACAGCGGGATCTGGATACCCATGTTGGCTCCCACATGCTCCACGATGATCTCATCGGATGAACCACGATGTCAAGGATTCAATCAATCCCGTATACAATTCCCTTTGTCCATTGGTACGATACTTGCCCGAGATTCGATCGTCGGTATCCCGATACCTTGTTCAATCTCATTACCGGCAAGTCTCTTTACTCGTTCCATAACACATCATCCCGTGATCAACTCCTTGATCACATTGTGCACATTATGATGATGTCCTACCGAGTGGGCCCAGAGATACCTCTCCATTTACACGGAGTGACAAATCCCAGTCTCGATTCGTGCCAACCCAACCGACACTTTCGAAGATACCTGTAGTGAACCTTTATAGCCACCCAGTTACGTTGTGACGTTTGGTACACCCAAAGCATTCCTACGGTATCCGGGAGTTGCACAATCTCATGGTCTAAGGAAATGATACTTGACATTAGAAAAGTTTTAGCATACGAACTACACGATCTTGTGCTAGGCTTAGGATTGGGTCTTGTCCATCACATCATTCTCCTAATGATGTGATCCCGTTATCAACGACATTCAATGTCCATGATCAGGAAACTGTAACCATCTATTGATCAACGAGCTAGTCAACTAGAGGCTTACTAGGGACATGGTGTTGTCTATGTATCCACACATGTATCTGAGTTTCTTATCAATACAATTCTAGTATGAATAATAAATGATCATCATGAATAATGAAATATAATAATAATAACTAATTTATTATTGCCTCTAGGGCATATTTTCAACATCTGCATGCATGCCCTCAGGTCCACCGACGGTACGTACGGCGATGCCCGATGCTTCTCGACCGTCGGTGTCGTTCTTTACTTGTCATCGGCCCAGCTGGTGTGCATTGTTCCTTCCTTGTACGACAACAGTGCCGAAACAGAATTTGATGCGTTTGTCATCGGCCCAGCTGGTGTGCATTGTTTCTTCATGAACATTGGCGGAAAAAAATGTTCAGACTAGCTAGTTTCTTCATGGTCATGGTACCCGCAAAATAAAAGTTTCTTCATGGTCGTCGGAACGCCAATGTATAGAGATGATATAGATAAATCGAAGGTTGATTTTCGTGGAGCTGAAAACTAGCTAGTCTGAACATTTTTTTGAAAAAAGATATTAACTACATCCAATCTCTCCATCAACAAAATGTCTCAAAGACATTCAGAATGCACACGGCCCGAGCTAGTCTGGACATACTCGCTCGTCCCAATATTGTTGTCACCATGAGCCAAACCTAAATTTGTGGCTATTGACTTGTTGCTATTGCTGTTCAGCATGCAGCAGTCAGGTGGGCCCATGCCATACGAGAGCCGCACCAAACAACCAAATTCGTCCTTTTTTTTCTCCTCTTGCCTGCCTTTTTTCTAAAGTGGAGCCTACCTAATTTTTATTCCGGATAGCAACTTTTTCGTCCATGGCCTTCATGAGAGGAAGGAAGAAAACCAGTGCCGTCAGAATTCTAACGCTCTGATGTTGAAAGCACACCACGTATGATGTGAAGTATCGGTTGAGGCCTCATTTGGTTTATAAGATAGTAATTTCATAGGAATAGTAAAATCATAGGAAGTGACATGACATGCATCTCAATTCCTGTAGAAAAATACATGTCATTTGATGCATAGGATAAGAAATTTTTCATGAGTCTAGGCTAATGTTTTCTTTTTTTTGAAATGTGAAGGATTGGTACCTATTCTGCATAAGAATAGAAATTCATCCTACAAATCAAAAGGTTTCATAGAAATTTTTCCTTTAAAAATCATATCATATGAACTTCCTACAAGATTCCTACAAATCAAAAGAGGCCTGATTATTTTTCGGAGACAGAGCTGGCAGGTGGTACTGTTATCTCGAAGCACGACGATATCATTTCGAGTTTTTGCAAGGTTTTAATCTGGTGTGCGTTTTGCATGGGTGTTGGCGGTTGACTAAATGCATGAATGGAACAAACGGGAAACGGGATTGGTCTGAATGTTGCTGTGGGCTGCTCTTTGGCGGCATGCATGCATGTTTGTCACGAGCCAAAATATTTGTTCTCACCTCACCTACTCTACTTGTGCATGCCATGCATCAATGCATGAATTCGTACAGAAACTACAGAAAGACACATGTGATGCGAGTGCCCGATCATATCCACTTCTCGGAAGGAAAGGGGTACAGGGCCACGAAGACGAAACGTGATGCCCGATCATATCCACTTCCTGAAAGCCAGTAATTAAGCGAGGTAGAGTAGATATTGGTTTCTACTCCTTTTATGTGTAAATACTTGTTCTACAAATGGTTGTATCTAGATTTATTTTAATTATAGACACATCCATTATGTTCATTTCTAGAACAAGCATTTTCGGACCTTTGACTAGCTGCATGGACGAAGGAATGCATAAATGAAGAGCAAACTAAGAATGTGGGCTGGTCTGAAACTTGCATCCGAGCAGATAACCTGACATTGATCTGCTTCCTTGGCGGCATGCATGCGTGCAGAAAGGCACATGTGATTCGAGTGCCACGCCAGCAGCGTATGTAGATCTACTCCAGGTTGGGGGGAAAGGAGCGTCGCACGATCCAATCCAAGCTCAAGACGACACGTCCGGATCTTCTTTCTGCTGTCACTCACCTCCGATCATATCCATTTCTAGGGACCAATACACTAACTGAGGTTGTCTAGCAGAAAAATAGTTACATCCACCAGGAAGCAAGCGAGAAAACTACCTTCTTAATATCAAGTAAAGCATAATAATAATGTAGTGGATGTACGCGAATGGAACAGAAGCCGAGAGGATACCACCTACTGATTTTCAGATAGATACTTCTGTTAGCTGGACGCGCAATGTTTTCTTTTTTGGGGTGGGTGGTCTCATTCGAATTTTGGGAACCATGCTGACTTCAGATGTTGGGAAAGAACCGTTCACGGTCAGCCGAAAGTTGTAGGAAAAAGGATAAAGAATCAGCTATGCTTCTTTTTTTTTATGCACCAGATCTCTGTTTTCATTCTTCTTCTTTTCTAGTCTAGCTAAAAGGGAGCAAAGCAGCAGCGTCTTGTAGGCCCCCGAAACCTCAAGAAAAGAAAAGAAAAGAAGAAGAGATTTTGCCAGCAGCCGCCAAAAACGTTTGTTGCATAACAGAACCCAATGTCGTGTCATAGGCATGGGCGTCTACCTATCGTTGACTGAATCATCTGATCAGACATTGACATGATCTGGTCTGATCCGATTGGCTTATTCAGAGAGACCACTTTCACCGATGTGTGCATGCATGCGAGGATCATCAGAGGAGTGTGCGCACAGCCCTAGCCGGGTATACACGCCCGCACGCCGTACGACGATGCTTCTCGACCGTCCATGTCGTGCTTGTCATCAGCCCAGCTGGTGTTCATTGTTCCTTCCCTGGACGACAGCACTGGCGAAACAGAATCTGATGCGTGTGGCATGAGCCATGCGAGGTACAGTTGAGCACTGAAACAAGATCAGGACGGGGGAGAGGATGACCTTCTCCTTCCCGGGGGAGCGACGGCGGTGGCACCAAGATCCGGACCCGGAAGGAGATCCGGAGCTGCCACTTGCCGGTGTCGAGAACAACAACTTTGGCATTGTTGACGGCGGCAAATAGGCATGGAAAGGAGCGGAGAGGCGGTGAACAGAGAGAAGAGGATGTAGGGTGTGGTGTGGAGGGCGCCATAGCTATGCATAAATAGGTGTGGTGGGCAAACAGGCGGACAGTCGGCTTCAATGCGGTGCACTGGTTGGAGTAGGCTTCTCCTTTGTCGCGCCAGCATTAAAGGGGCCACTCCCGCTCATCCGGTCACGATCCCTCTAACCGGCATCAATATTGTGTGGAGTCACGTTTGCTCTGTAGCGGCCTGACTGACATGAATACATGACAACCGCTTTGTGGGAGAGAGTTTTTTAGGCGGAGAGGGTTTTTTGGGTAGAGAAGGTTTTGGAGTGAGACGTGGCGGGCAGGAGCTTACGTGGCGGCAGTCAGGACGCTCGCAAACCTCCCCGTGGTTTTCATCTGGTTTGTGGGATTTCGGACAAGCGCCGCGTCTGCGGTTTGATGGGGTACCACATTGGATGGCATGTAGCATCCGCACACCCTAGTCCGAACCTTTGTGAGAGTTTTGAGGGTCCGCGCTAAAGATGCCCTTATTCACTTAAAATGATGGGTGGCTTATGCATGGTGAGAATGCACACATCTAACACTAATACACATAAAGAAGAATAAAAACAAAGCGATCAAAACAACAATCATAGAACTACAATAAACAACCATCAACACCAACCATCTCCTGACAAGACAAGGACAAGGGGAAAGGTTCTTCAACAACAACGTCGAATGACCCCAAACGTCGTTGTCGTCGGATCCAACTACCAAAGGCTAGACTATGGGTTTTCGGCCTAAAGATCAAGTATGAGCAATGTCTTCAACTGGGTAACAACGTAAAAACACCATCATTGTCCGGTATGACCAACTATGACTATGACCTAGAGTTTTAATCCGGAGCTCAAAACCGGGTACTCGAGAAGCATCACTAAATTGGAGTCGGAATGTGTTGTCACCATCACTTTCTGCAATACTAGCAAGTATATGTGTGCACAACTAACGTAAGATGTCACGCAAGTGGTGATCATGATCGCACTAAGAGGCAGTCAAGCAACGAGAAAACAGTCGATCTCCACCAAAGGCTTCGAATGACGAAGGTTTGACACACACCACAAAGAACGACGAGGGAGGAAGGACACCGACACCACCAAATGCACAACTCAGGACAACTCTGACAATCCCTCACCATCCTCGCACATATGGTATTGTAGTTTCTATTGCCCATCTGATATGTTCTGGTATATGGGCGTTGACCTTTGATTAACTGCATGAATGAAAATTGGGAATGGTCTGAAATTCTCATATTCTTGTTGCCTGCTCCTTGTTGGCTGAATGCAAGTTTATCACGAGCCATTTTTTCCCACCTACTTGTGCATGCATGGCAATACACATCAGCACATTTGGTGCGAGTGTATAGGCTGTGTAGAAGGAGCAGGGTCCACAAATTTTAAAACATCCCCAATTTTTTTAGAGTTTTTCACAACACTTAAATGTGAATTTTTAAATTTTGGAGCATGGGAGCACCTGAAGGGTAGTACTCAATATTTCCCTATGACCCAAGCCAAATATGTGAAGAAAAGGTACAGGTCGAAGAGGACACATCAGCATCCTTTGTCCTGCTGTCATGTCCAGTCTTATCCACTTCTTGGAACCAGTAAACTAAGCAAAGTGATCGAGCATAAAAAAATGGTTATAACTCGCATGAAACTGTGAGAAAACTACTTTTCTAATAATACAAACCCGTGTTATCTCGCATGGAGGCACCAGCATTCTCTTCCTCCAATCTCGTGGCCCAGTAGTTCGGCGGCAGCGCGTAGTAGGCACAACTGGCGATGTTCTCATCCACGATCGCCTACAGCTGCGCCTTCGCGGCGGCAG